>NC_092235.1:16337917-16588635 GCF_036320965.1 Panulirus ornatus
AATTGGAACAATGTGGTATACTGGGGTGGACGTGCTGTCAATGGATTGAACCAGGGCATGTGAAGCATCTGGGGTAAACATGAAAGGTTTTGTGGGGCGTGGATGTGATAAGGGAGCTGTGGTTTCGGTGCATTACACATGACAGCTAGAGACTGATGTGAACGAATGTGGCCTTTGTTGTCTTTTCCTAGCACTACCTCGCATGCGTGCGGGCGGAGGGGGGTGCCATTTCCTGTGTGGCGGGGTAGTGACTGGAATGGATGAAGGCAGCAAGAATGAATAGGTACATGTACATGAGAGCAAAGGACATAAGGAGAGTGGGGGAGGAATGGGATGTATTTAGGGCTGCAGTGATGGCTTGCACAAAAGATGTATATGGCATGAGAAAGGTGGGAGGTGGATAGATTAGAAAGGGTAGTGAGTGGTGGGATGAAAAAGTAATATTCTTGGTGAAAGAAGCGAGAGGCATTTGGACGATTTTTGCAGGGAAATAGTGCAAATGACCGGGAGATGTATAAAAGAAAGAGGCAAGAGGTCAAGAGAAAGGTGAAAGAGGTAAAAAAGAGGGCACATGAGAGTTGGGGTGAAAGAGTATTGTTAAATATTAGAGAAAATAAAAAGATGTTTTTCAAGGAGGTAAATAAAGCACATAAGACAAGAGAACAAATGGGAACACTGGTGAAAGGGGGTTAATGGGGAGGTAATAACAGGTAGTGGTAAAGTGAGAAGGAGATGGAGTGAATATTTTGAAGGCTTGTTGAATGTGTTTGATGATAGAATGGCAGATATAGGGTGTTTTGGTTAAGGTGGTGTGCGAGGTGAGAGGGTCAGAGAGAATGGTTTGGTAAACAGAGAAGAGGTAGTAAAAGCTTTGCAGAAGATAAAAGCCGGTAAGGTGGCGGGTTTATTGGTACTGCTGTGGAATTTATAAAAAAAGGGGGTGACTGTGTTGTTGACTGGTTGGTGAGGATATTCAATGTATGTATGGTTCATGGTGAAGTGCCTGAGGATTGGCAGAATGCTTGTATACTGCCATTGTACAAAGGCAAAGGAGATAAAGGTGAGTGTTCAAATTACAGAGGTACAAACTTGTTGAGTATTCCTGTGAAATTGTATAGTAGGGTACTGATTGAGAGGGTGAAGGCATGTACAGAACATCAGATTGGGAAAAAGCAGTTTGGTTTCAAAAGTGGTAAAGGATGTGTGGATCAGGTGTTTGCTTTGAAAAATGTATGTGAGAAATACTTAGAAAAAAACAAATGGATTTGTATGTAGCATTTATGAATCTGGAGAAGACATATGATAGAGTTGATAGAGATGCTTTGTGGAAGGTATTAATCGTATATGGTGTGGGAGGTAAGTTGCTAGAAGCTGTGAAGAGTTTTTATCGAGGGTGTAAGGCATGTGTACGAGTAGGAAGAGAGGATAAATGTCAGTTTGTGGCAGGGGTGCATGTAGTCTCCATGGTTGTTGAATTGTTTATGGATGGGGTTGTTAGGGAGGTGAATGCATAAGTTTTGGAGAGATGGGCAAGTATGCAGTCTGTTGTGGATGAGAGAGATGGAACCATGGAAACGGAAGTGAGTCACAGGGTGGGGGGAGGGGGTGAAGGTTCTGGGAGCATTGAAGAATGTGTGGAAGGCCAGAACGTTATCTGGGAGCAAAAATGGGTATGTTTGAAGGAATAGTGGTTCCAACTACGTTATATGGTTGCGAGGCATGGGCTATAAATACAGTTGTGCGAAGGAGGATGGACGTGTTGGAAATGAGATGTTTGACGACAATATGTGGTGTGAGGTGGTTTGAACGAGTAAGTAAAGAAAGGGAAAAAGAGATGTGTGGTAATAAAAAGAGTGTGTTTGAGAGGGTGTATTGAAATGGTTTGGTCACATGGAGAGAATGAGTGAGGAAAGATTGACAAAGAGGATATACGTGTCAGATGTGGAGGGAACAAGGAGAAGCGGGAGAACATATTGGAGGTGGAAGGATGGAGTGAAAAAGATTTTGAGCGATCAGGGCCTGAGCATACAGGAGGGTGAAAGGCGTGCGAGGAATAGAGTGAATTGGAACAATGTGGTATACCGGGGTGAACGTGCTGTCAATGGATTGAACCATGGCACGTGATGCGTCTGGGGTAAACCATGGAAAGTTTTGTTGGGTCTAGATGTGGAAAGGGAGCTGTGGTATCTGTGCATTACACACGACAGCTAGAGACTGAGTGTGAATGAATGGAAGGTATTAAGAATATGTGGTGTGGGAGGCAAGTTGTTAGAAGCAGTGAAAATTTTTTATCGAGGATGTAAGGCATGTGTACGTGTAGGAAGAGAGGAAAATGATTGGTTCTCAGTGAATGTAGGTTTGCGGGAGAGGTGTGTGATGTCTCCATGGTTGTTTAATTTGTTTATGGATAAGGTTGTTAGGGAGGTGAATGCAAGAGTTTTGGAAAGAGGGGCAAGTATGAAGTCTGCTGGGGATGAGAGAGCTTGGGAGGTGAGTCAGTTGTTGTTCGCTGATGATACAGCGTTGGTGGCTGATTCATGTGAGAAACTGCAGAAGCTGGTGACTGAGTTTGGTAAAGTGTGTGAAAGAAGAAAGTTAAGAGTAAATGTGAATAAGAGCAAGGTTATTAGGTACAGTAGGGTTGAGGGTCAAGTCAATTGGGAGGTAAGTTTGAATGGAGAAAAACTGGAGGAAGTAAAGTGTTTTAGATATCTGGGAGTGGATCTGGCAGCGGATGGAACCATGGAAGCGGAAGTGAATCATAGGGTGGGGGAGGGGGCGAAAATCCTGGGAGCCTTGAAGAATGTGTGGAAGTCGAGAACATTATCTCAGAGAGCAAAAATGGGTATGTTTGAAGGAATAGTGGTTCCAACAATGTTGTATGGTTGCGAGGCGTGGGCTATGGATAGAGTTGTGCACAGGAGGGTGGATGTGCTGGAAATGAGATGCTTGAGGACAATGAGATGCTTGAGGACAATATGTGGTGTGAGGTGGTTTGATCAAGTAAGTAATGTAAGGGTAAGAGAGATGTGTGGAAATAAAAAGAGCGTGGTTGAGAGAGCAGAAGAGGGTGTTTTGAAATGGTTTGGGCACATGGAGTGAATGAGTGAGGAAAGATTGACCAAGAGGATATATGTGTCAGAGGTGGGGGGAACGAGGAGAAGTGGGAGACCAAATTGGAGGTGGAAAGATGGAGTGAAAAAGATTTTGAGTGATCGGGGCCTGAACATGCACGAGGGTGAAACACGGGCAAGGAATAGAGTGAATTGGATCGATGTGGTATACCGTGGTCGACGTGCTGTCAATGGATTGAATCAGGGCATGTGAAGCGTCTGGGGTAAACCATGGAAAGTTCTGTGGGGCCTGGATGTGGAAAGGGAGCTGTGGTTTCAGGCATTATTGCATGACAGCTAGAGACTGAGTGTGAACGAATGAGGCCTTTGTTGTCTTTTCCTAGCGCTACCTCGCACACATGAGGGGGGAGGGGGATGTTATTCCATGTGTGGCGAGGTGGCGATGTGAATGAATAAAGGCAGACAGTGTGGATTATGTGCATGTGTATATATGTATGTGTCTGTGTGTGTATATATATGTGTACATTGAGATGTATGGGTATGTATATTTGCGTGTGTGGACGTATGTATATACATGTGTATGGGGGTGGGTTGGGCCATTTCTTTCGTCTGTTTCCTTGCGCTACCTCGCAAACGCGGGAGACAACGACAAAGCAAAATAAAAAAAATAATAAATCATTACTATACTTGATCGCCGTTTCCTACCTTAGAGAGGTAGCACCAGGAAACAGATGAAGAAAGGAAGGCCCATCCACTGACTTACAGACAAAGAAACACACATACATATATTATCATACTTTGTCACTGTCTCCCACGTTAGCGAAGTAGCGTAAGGAAACATGAAAGAATGGCCCAACACACCCACATAAACATTTATATACATACATGTCCACACATGCACACATACATACCTATACATTTCAATGCAAACATATATATATACATACACAGACATATACATATATACACATGTACATTATTCATACTGTCTGCCTTTATTCATTCCCGCCACACATGAAATGAAAGCCCCTCCCCCAACATGCGTTCAAGGTAGCCCTAGGAAAAGACAACAAAAAGCCATATTCGTTCGCATTCAGTCTCTGGCTGTCATGTATAATGCACCGAAACCACAGCTCCCTTTCCACATCCAGGACCCACACAACTTTCTATGGTTTACTCCAGACGCTTCACATGCCCTGGTTCAATCCAGTGACAGCACGCTGACCCTGGTATATCACATCGTTCCAATTCACTCTATTCCTTGCACGCCTATCACCCTCATGCATGTTCAGGCCCCGATCACTCAAAATCTTTTTCACTCCATCTTTCCACCTCCAATTTGGTCTCCCACTTCTCCTCGTTCCCTCCACCTCTGACACATATATCCTCTTGGTCAATCTTTCCTCACTCATTCTCTCCATGTGAGCAAATCATTTCAATACACCCTCTTCCTGCTCTCTCAACCACACTCTTTTTATTACCACACATCTCTCTTACCCTTTCATTACTTACTTGATCAAACCACCTCACACCACGCATTGTCCTCAAACATCTTATTTCCAACACATCCACCCTCCTCAGCACAACTATATCTATAACCCATGCCTCGCAACCATATAACATTGTTGGAACAACTATTCCTTCAAACACAACCATTTTTGCTTTCGGAGATAATGTTCTCGACTTCCACACATTTTTCAATGATCCCAGAACTTTCGACGCCCTCCCCCACCCTGTGGCTCACTTCCACTTCCATGGTTCTATCCGCTGCCAAATCTACTCCCAGATATCCAAAACACTTCACTTCCTCCAGTTTTTCTCCATTCAAACTTACCTCCCAACTGACTTATCACTCAACCCTACTGTACCTAATAACGTTGCGCTTATTCACATTTACTCTTAACTTTCTTCTTTAACACACTTTACCAAACTCAGTCACCAGCTTCTGCAGTTTCTCACATGAATCAGCCACCAGTGCTGTATCATCAGTGAACAACAACTGACTCACTTCCAAAGCTCTCTCATCCACAACAGACTGCATACTTGCCCCTCTTTCCAAAACTCTTGCATTCACCTCCCTAACAACCTTATCCATAAACAAATTAAACAACCATGGAGGCATCACTCACCCCCGCCACAAACAAACATTCACTGAGAACCAATCACTTTCCTCTCTTCCTACTCGTACACATGCCTTACATCCTCGATAAAAACTTTTCATTGCTTCGAGCAACTTGTCTCCCACACCATATATTCCTAACACCTTCCAGAGAGCATCTCTATCAATTCTATCATATGCCTTCTCCAGACCCATAAATGCTACATACAAATCCATTTGCTTTTCTAAGTATTTCTCACATACATTCTTCAAAGCAAACACCTGATCCACACATCCTTTACCACTTATGAAACCACACTGCTTTTCCCCAGTCTGATGCTCTATACATGCTTTCACCCTCTCAATCAATACCCTCCCATATAATTTCCCAGGAATACTCAACAAACTTATACCTCTGTAATTTGAGCACTCACCTTTATCCCCATTGCCTTTGTACAACGGCACTATGTATGCATTCCACCAATCCTCAGGCACCTCACCATGAGTCATACATACGTTAAATATCCTTACCAACCACTCAACAACACAGTCACCCTCTTTTTTAATAAATTCCACTGCAATACCATCCAAACCCACTGCCTCGCTGGCTTTCATCTTCTGCAAAGCTTTTACTACCTCTTCTCTGTTTACCAAATCATTCTCCCCAACCCTCTCACTTCGCACACCACGTCAACCAAAACACCCTATATCTGCCACTCAATCATCTAACACATTCAAGAAACCTTCAAAATACTCACTCCATCTCCTTCTCACATCAACACTACTTGCTATTACCCCCCATTAGCCCCCTTCACCGATGTTCCCATTTGTTCTCTTGTCTTACGCACTTTCTTTACCTCCTTCCAAAACATCTTATTCTCCCTAAAATTTAATGATACTCTCTCACCACAACTCTCACTTGCCCTCTTTTTCATCTCTTCCACCTTTCTCTTTACCTCCTGCCTCTTTCTTTTATACATCTCCGAGTCATCTGCACTATTTCCCTGCAAAACTCGTCCAAATGCCTCTCTCTTCTCTTTCTCTATAAATCATACATCTTCATCCCACCACTCACTACCCTTTCTAATATGCCCACCTCCCACACATCTCATGCCACAAGCATCTTTTGCGCAAGCCATCACACGCTTCCCTAAATACATCCCAATACTCCCCCACTCCCCTTACGTCCTTTGTTCTCACCTTTTTCCATTCTGCACTCAGTCACTACTAGTAATTCCTCACACAAGTCTCCTTCCCAAGCTCACTTACTCTCATCACTTTCTTCACCCCAGCATTCTCTCTTCTTTTCTAAAAAGCTCTACAAATCTTCACCTTTGCCTCTACAAGATAATGATCAGACATCCCTCCAGCTGCCACTCTCAGCATATTACCCTTCAAAAGTCTCTCTTTCACGCACCTATCAATTAACACATAATCTGACCATCTCTCCTACTTACATATGTATACTTATGTATATCTCTCTTTTTAAACCAGGCATTCCCAATTACCAGTCCTTTTTCAGCACATAAATCTACAAGCTCTTCACCATTTCCATTTACAACACTGAACACCCCATGTATACCAATTATTCACTCAACGGCCACATTACTCACCTTTGCATTCAAATCACCCATCACTATAACCCAGTCTCGTGCATCAAAACTACTAACACACTTACCCAGCTGCTCCCAAAACACTTGCCTCTCATGATCTTTCTTCTCATGCCCAGGTGCATAGGCCCCAACAATCACTCATTTCTCTCCATCCACTTTCAGTTTCACCCATAACAATCCAGAGTTTACTTTCTTATACTATCACATACTCCCACAACTCCTGTTTCAGGAGTAGTGCTACTATTTCTCTTGCTCTTGTCCTCTTACCAACCTCTGACTTTATTTCCAAAACATTCCCAAACCACTCTTCCCCTTTACCCTTGAGCTTTGTTTCACTCAGAGCCAAAACATCCAGGTTCTTTCCCTTAAACATACTACCTATCTCTTCTTTTCTCTCATCTTGGTTACATCCACACTAATTTAGATACCCCAATCTGAGCCTTCGAGGAGGATGAGCATTCCTCGCATAACTCCTTCTTCTGTTTCCCCTTTTAGAAAGTTAAAATACAAGGAGGGGAAGATTTCTAGCCCCCCTGTTCCCATCCCCTTTAGTCACATTCTACGACACGTGAGGAATGCGTAGTAAGTATTCTTTCTCCCCATCCCCTGGGAGGCATATATATATATATATATATATATATATATATATATATATATATATATATATATATATATATACATATATATAGGATAGGGGATAGGGGAGAAAGAATACTTCCCACGCATTCTTCACGTGTCGCAGAAGGCGACTAAAGGGGACGGGAGCGGGAGGCTAGAAACCCTCCCCTCCTTGTAATTTAACTTTCTAAAAGGGGAAACAGAAGAAGGAGTCACGCGAGGAGTGCTCATCCTCCTCGAAGGCTCAGACTGGGGTGTCTAAATGTGTGTGGATGTAACCAAGATGAGAAAAAAGGGGAGATAGGTAGTATGTTTGAGGAAAGGAACTTGGATGTTTTGGCTCTGAGTGAAACGAAGCTAAAGGGTAAAGGGGAAGAGTGGTTTGGGAATGTCTTGGGAGTAAAGTCAGGGGTTAGTGAGAGGACAAGAGCAAAGGAAGGAGTAGCATTACTCCTGAAACAGGAGTTGTAGGAGTATGTGATACAATGTAAGAAAGTAAATTCTAGATTGATATGGGTAAAACTGAAAGTTGATGGAGAGAGATGGGTGATTATTGGTGCATATGCACCTGGGCATGAGAAGAAAGATCATGAGAGGCAAGTGTTTTGGGAGCAGCTGAATGAGTGTGTTAGTGGTTTTGATGCACAAGACCGGGTTATAGTGATGGGTGATTTGAATGCAAAGGTGAGTAATGTGGCAGTTGAGGGAATAATTGGTATACATGGGGTGTTCAGTGTTGTAAATGGAAATGGTGAAGAGCCTGTAGATTTATGTGCTGAAAAAGGACTGGTGATTGGGAATACCTGGTTTAAAAAGCAAGATATACATAAGTATATGTATGTAAGTGGGAGAGCTGGCCAGAGAGCATTATTGGATTACGTGTTAATTGATAGGCGCGCGAAAGAGAGACTTTTGGATGTTAATGTGCTGAGAGGTGCAACTGGAGGGATGTCTGATCATTATCTTGTGGAGGCAAACGGTGAAGATTTGTAGGGGTTTTCAGAAAAGAAGAGAGAATGTTGGGGTAAAGAGAGTGGTGAGATTTACTGAGCTTGGGAAGGAGACTTGCGTGAGGAAGTACCAGAAGAGACTGAGTTCAGAATGGAAAAAGGTGAGAACAAAGGAGGTAAGGGGAGTGGGGGAGGAATGGGATGTATTTAGGGAAGCAGTGATGGATTGCGCAAAAGACGCTTGTGGCATGAGAAGCGTGGGAGGTGGGTTGATTAGAAAGGGTAGTGAGTGGTGGGATGAAGTAAGATTATTAGTGAAACAGAAGAGAGAGGCATTTGGACTATTTTTGCAGGGAAATAATGCAAATGACTGGGATATGTATAAAAGAAAGAGGCAGGAGGTCAAGAGAAAGGTGCAAGAGGTGAAAAAGAGGGCAAATGAGAGTTGGGGTGAGAGAGTATCATTAAATTTTAGGGTGAATAAAAAGATGTTTTGGAAGGAGGTAAATAGAGTGCATAAGACAAGCGAACAAATGGGAACTTCAGTGAAGGGGGCTAATAGGGAGGTGATAACAAGTAGTGGTGATGTGAGAAGGAGATGGAATGAGTATTTTGAAGGTTTGTTGAATGTGGTTGATGATAGAGTGGCAGATATAGGGTGTGTTTTGGTCGAGGTGGTGTGCAAATTGAGAGGGTTAAGGAGAATGATTTGGTAAACAGAGAAGAGGTAGTAAAAGCTTTGCGGAAGATGAAAGCTGGCAAGGCAGCAGGTTTGGATGGTATTGCAGTGGAATTTATAAAAAAGGGGGTGACTATATTGTTGACTGGTTGGTAAGGTTATTTAATGTATGTATGATTCATGGTGAGGTGCCTGAGGATTGGCAGAATGCTTGCATAGTGCCATTGTACAAAGGCAAAGGGGATAAGAGTGAGTGCTCAAATTACAGAGGTATAAGTTTGTTGAGTATTCCTGGGAAATTATATGGGAGGGTATTGATTGAGAGGGTGAAGGCATGTACAGAGCATCAGATTGGGGAAGAGCGGTGTGGTTTCAGAAGTGGTAGAGGATGTGTGGATCAGGTGTTTGCTTTGAGGAATGTATGTGAGAAATACTTAGAAAAGCATATGGATTTGTATGTAGCATTTATGGATCTGGAGAAGGCATATGATAGAGTTGATAGAGATGCTCTGTGGAAGGTATTAAGAATATATGGTGTGGGAGGCAAGTTGTTAGAAGCAGAGAAAAGTTTTTATCGAGGATGTAAGGCATGTGTTCATGTAGGAAGAGAGGAAAGTGATTGGTTCTCAGTGAATGTAGGTTTGCGGCAGGGGTGTGTGATGTCTCCAAGGTTGTTTAATTTGTTTTTGGATGGGGTTGTTAGGGAGGTAAATGCAAGAGTTTCGGAAAGAGGGGCAAGTATGCAGTCTGTTGTGGATGAGAGAGCTTGGGAAGTGAGTCAGTTGTTGTTCGCTGATGATACAGCACTGGTGGCTGATTCATGTAAGAAACTGCAGAAGCTGGTGACTGAGTTTGGTAAAGTGTGTGAAAGAAGAAAGTTAAGAGTAAATGTGAATAAGAGTAAGGTTATTAGGTACAGTAGGGTTGAGGGTCGAGTCAATTGGGAGGTAAGTTTGAATGGAGAAAAACTGGAGGAAGTAAAGTGTTTTAGATATCTGGGAGTGGATCTGGCAGTGGATGGAACCATGGAAGCGGAAGTGAATCATAGGGTGGGGGAGGGGGTGAAAATCCTGGGAGCCTTGAAGAATGTGTGGAAGTCGAGAACATTATCTCGGAAAGCAAAAATGGGTATGTTTGAAGTAATAGTGGTTCCAACAATGATGTATGGTTGCGAGGTGTGGGCTATGGATAGAGTTGTGCGTAGGAGGGTGGATGTGCTGGAAATGTTATGTTTGAGGACAATATGTGGAGCGAGGTGGTTTGATCGAGTAAGTAATGTAAGGGTAAGAGAGATGTGTGGAAATAAAAAGAGTGTGGTTGAGAAAGCAGAAGAGGGTGTTTTGAAATGGTTTGGTCACATGGAGAGAATGAGTGAGGAAAGATTGACCAAGAGGATATATGTGTCAGAGGTGGAGGGAACGAGGAGAAGTGGGAGACCAAATTGAACGTGGAAAGATGGAGTGAAAAAAATTTTGAGTGATCTGGGCCTAAACATGCAGGAGGGTGAAAGTCATGCAAGGAATAGAGTGAATTGGAACGATGTGGTATACTGGGGTCGACGTGTTGTAAATGGATTGAACCAGGGCATGTGAAGCGTCTGGGGTAAACCATGGATAGTTCTGTGGGGCCTGGATGTGGAAAGGGAGCTGTGGTTTCGGTGCATTATTACATGACAGTTAGAGACTGAGTGTGAACGAATGGGGCCTTTGTTGTCTTTTCCTAGCGCTACCTCGCTCACATGAGGGGGGAGGGGGTTGTTATTCCATGTGTGGCGGGGTGGCGATGGGAATAAATAAAGGCAGACAGTATGAATTGTGTACATGTGTATATATGTATATGTCTCTGTGTGCATATATATGTGTACATTGAGATGTATAGGTATGCATATTTGCGTGTGAGGACGTGTATGTACATACATGTGTATGTGGGTGGGTTGGGCCATTCTTTCGAAAGAAATGGCCCAACCCATCCCCATACACAATGTATATACATACACGTCCACACACGCAAATATACACACCTATACATCTCAATGTACACACATATATACACACACAGACACATACATACATACCCATGCACACAATTCACACTGTCTGCCTTTATTAATTCCCATCGCCACCTCGCCACACATGAAATAACATCCCCCTCCCCCCCCTCAAGTGTGCAAGGTAGCGCCAGGAAAAGACAACAAAGGCCACATTCGTCCACACTCAGTCTCTAGCTATCATGTAATAATGCACCAAAACCACAGCTCCCTTTCTGCATCCAGGCCCCACAGAACTTTCCATGGTTTACTACAGATGCTTCATATGCCCTGGTTCAATCCATTAACGGCATGTCGACCCCGGTATTCCACATTGTTCCAATTCACTCTATTCCTTACATGACTTTCACCCTTCTGCATGTTCAGGCCCCGATTGCTTAAAATAATTTCAACTCCATCCTTCCACCTCCAATTTGGTCTCCCACTTCTCCTCGTTCCCTCCACCTCCGACACATATATCCTCTTGGTCAATCTTTCCTCACTCATTCTCTCCATGTGCCCAAACCATTTCAAAACACCCTCTTCTGCTCTCTCAACCACGCTTTTTTTATTTCCACACATCTCTCTTACCCTTACGTTACTTACTCGATCAAACCACCTCACACCACACATTGTCCTCAAACATCTCATTTCCAGCACATCCATCCTCCTGCGCACAACTCTATCCATAGCCCACGCCTCGCAACCATACAACATTGTTGGAACCACTATTCCTTCAAACATACCCATTTTTGCTTTCCGAGATAATGTTCTCGACTTCCACACATTCTTCAAGGCTCCCAGAATTTTCGCCCCCTCCCCCACCCTATGATCCACTTCCGCTTCCATGGTTCCATCCGCTGCCAGATCCACTCCCAGATATCTAAAACACTTTACTTCCTCCAGTTTTTCTCCATTCAAACTTACCTCCCAATTGACTTGACCCTCAACCCTACTGTACCTAATAACCTTGCTCTTATTCACATTTACTCTTAACTTTCTTTTTCCACACACTTTACCAAACTCAGTCACCAGCTTCTGCAGTTTCTCACATGAATCAGCCACCAGCGCTGTATCATCACCGAACAACAACTGACTCACTTCCCAAGCTCTATCATCCACAACAGACTTCATACTTGCCCCTCTTTCCAAAACTCTTGCATTCACCTCCCTAACAACCCCATCCATAAACAAATTAAACAACCATGGAGACATCACACACCCCTGCCACAAACCTACATTCACTGAGAACCAATCACTTGCCTCTCTTCCTACACGTACACATGCCTTACATCCTCGATAAAAACTTTTCACTGCTTCTAACAACTTGCCTCCCACACCATATATTCTTAATACCTTCCACACAGCATCTCTATCAACTCTATCATATGCCTTCTCCAGATCCATAAATGCTACATACAAATCCATTTGCTTTTCTAAGTATTTCTCACATACATTCTTCAAAGCAAACACCTGATCCACACATCCTCTACCACTTCTGAAACCACACTGCTCTTCCCCAATCTGATGCTCTGTACATGCCTTCACCCTCTCAATCAATACCCTCCCATATAATTTACCAGGAATACTCAACAAACTTATACCTCTGTAATTTGAGCACTCACTCTTATCCCCTTTGCCTCTGTACAATGGCACTATGCACGCATTCCGCCAATCCTCAGGCACCTCACCATGAGTCATACATACATTAAATAACCTTACCAACCAGTCAACAATACAGTCACCCCCTTTTTTAATAAATTCCACTGCAATACCATCCAAACCTGCTGCCTTGCCGGCTTTCATCTTCTGCAAAGCTTTTACTACCTCTTCTCTGTTTACCAAATCATTTTCCCTAACCCTCTCACTTTGCACACCACCTCGACCAAAACACCCTATATCTGCCACTCTATCATCAAACACATTCAACAAACCTTCAAAATACTCACTCCATCTCCTTCTCACATCACCACTACTTGTTATCACCTCCCCATTTGTGCCCTTCACTGAAGTTCCCATTTGCTTCCTTGTCTTACGCACTTTATTTACCTCCTTCCAGAACATCTTTTTATTCTCCCTAAAATTTAATGATACTCTCTCACCCCAACTCTCATTTGCCCTTTTTTTCACCTCTTGCACCTTTCTCTTGACCTCCTGTCTCTTTCTTTTATACATCTCCCACTCAATTGCATTTTTTCCCTGCAAAAATCATCCAAATGCCTCTCTCTTCTCTTTCACTAATACTCTTACTTCTTCATCCCACCACTCACTACCCTTTCTAATCAACCCACCTCCCACTCTATCTATATTCATATTTATTATACTTAGTCGCTGTCTCCCATGTCTGCGAGGTAGCATAAGGAAACCGATGAAAGAATGGCCCAACCCACCCCACCCACATACACATGTATATACATAAACGCCCACACACGCACATATACATACCTATACACTTCAACGTATAAATACATATGCATACACACACACACACATTTTTTTTTTTTTTTTTATACTTTGTCGCTGTCTCCCGCGTTTGCGAGGTAGCGCAAGGAAACAGATGAAATTAATGGCCCAACCCCCCCCATACACATGTATATACATACGTCCACACACGCAAATATGCATACCTACACAGCTTTCCATGGTCTACCCCAGACGCTTCACATGCCTTGATTCAATCCACTGACAGCACGTCAACCCCGGTATACCACATCGCTCCAATTCACTCTATTCCTTGCCCTCCTTTCACCCTCCTGCATGTTCAGGCCCCGATCACACAAAATCTTTTTCACTCCATCTTTCCACCTCCAATTTGGTCTCCCTCTTCTCCTTGCTCCCTCCACCTCCGACACATATATCCTCTTGGTCAATCTTTCCTAACTCATCCTCTCCATGTGCCCAAACCACTTCAAAACACCCTCTTCTGCTCTCTCAACCACGCTCTTCTTATTTCCACACATCTCTCTTACCCTTACGTTACTCACTCGATCAAACCACCTCACACCACACATTGTCCTCAAACATCTCATTTCCAGCACATCCATCCTCCTGCGCACAACTCTATCCATAGCCCACGCCTCGCAACCATACAACATTGTTGGAACCACTATTCCTTCAAACATACCCATTTTTGCTTTCCGAGATAATGTTCTCGACTTCCACACATTCTTCAAGGCCCCCAGAATTTTCGCCCCCTCCCCCACCCTATGATCCACTTCTGCTTCCATGGTTCCATCCACTGCCAGATCCACTCCCAGATATCTAAAACACTTCACTTCCTCCAGTTTTTCTCCATTCAAACTCACCTCCCAATTGACTTGACCCTCAACCCTACTGTACCTAATAACCTTGCTCTTATTCACATTTACCCTTAACTTTCTTCTTCCACACACTTTACCAAACTCAGTCACCAGCTTCTGCAGTTTCTCACATGAATCAGCCACCAGCGCTGTATCATCAGCAAACAACAACCGACTCACTTCCCAAGCTCTCTCATCCCCAACAGACCCCACACTTGCCCCTCCCTCCAAAACTCCCGCACCCACCTCCCCAACAACCCCATCCATAAACAAACCAAACAACCATGGAGATATCACACACCCCCGCCGCAAACCCACATTCACCAAGAACCAATCACCTTCCTCTCCTCCCACACGCACACACACACACACACACACATATACATATATATATATATATATATATATATATATATATATATATATATATATATATATATATATATTCCCTGGGGATAGGGGAGAAAGAATACTTCCCACGTATTCCCTGCGTGTCGTAGAAGGCGACTAAAAGGGAAGGGAGCGGGGGGCTGGAAATCCTCCCCTCTCTTTTTTTTTTTATTTTCCAAAAGAAGGAACAGAGAAGAGGGCCAGGTGAGGATATTCCCTCAAAGGCCCAGTCCTCTGTTCTTAACGCTACCTCGCTATCGCGGGAAGTTGGAGGCAAGTTGTTAGAAGCAGTGAAAAGTTTTTATCGAGGATGTAAGGCATGTGTACGTGTAGGAAGAGAGGAAAGTGATTGGTTCTCAGTGAATGTAGGTTTGCGGCAGGGGTGTGTGATGTCTCCATGGTTGTTTAATTTGTTTATGGATGGGGTTGTTAGGGAGGTGAATGCAAGAGTTTTGGAAAGAGGGGCAAGTATGAAGTCTGTTGGGGATGAGAGAGCTTGGGAAGTGAGTCAGTTGTTGTTTCGCTGATGATACAGCGCTGGTGGCTGATTCATGTGAGAAACTGCAGAAGCTGGTGACTGAGTTTGGTAAAGTGTGTGAAAGAAGAAAGTTAAGAGTAAATGTGAATAAGAGCAAGGTTATTAGGTACAGTAGGGTTGAGGGTCAAGTCGGTTGGGGGATGAGTTTGAATGGGGAAAGGCTGGAGGAGGTGAAGTGTTTTAGATATCTGGGAGTGGATCTGGCAGCGGATGGAACCATGGAAGCGGAAGTGGATCATAGGGTGGGGGAGGGGGCGAAAATTCTGGGGGCCTTGAAGAATGTGTGGAAGTCGAGAACATTATCGCGGAAAGCAAAAATGGGTATGTTTGAAGGAATAGTGGTTCCAACAATGTTGTATGGTTGCGAGGCGTGGACTATGGATAGAGTTGTGCGCAGGAGGATGGATGTGCTGGAAATGAGATGTCTGAGGACAATGTGTGGTGTGAGGTGGTTTGATCGAGTAAGTAACGTAAGGGTAAGAGAGATGTGTGGAAATAAAAAGAGCGTGGTTGAGAGAGCAGAAGAGGGTGTTTTGAAATGGTTTGGGCACATGGAGAGAATGAGTGAGGATAGATTGACCAAGAGGATATATGTGTCGGAGGTGGAGGGAACGAGGAGAAGAGGGAGACCAAATTGGAGGTGGAAAGATGGAGTGAAAAAGATTTTGTGTGATCGGGGCCTGAACATGCAGGAGGGTGAAAGGAGGGCAAGGAATAGAGTGAATTGGAGCGATGTGGTATACCGGGGTTGACGTGCTGTCAGTGGATTGAATCAAGGCATGTGAAGCGTCTGGGGTAAACCATGGAAAGCTGTGTAGGTATGTATATTTGCGTGTGTGGACGTATGTATATACATGTGTATGGGGGTGGGTTGGGCCATTTCTTTCGTCTGTTTCCTTGCGCTACCTCGCAAACGCGGGAGACAGCGAGAAAGTATAATAAATATAAAAAAAAATAAAAAAATAAATATATATATATATTATCCCTGGTGATAGGGGAGAAAGAATACTTCTCACGTATTCCCTGCGTGTCGTAGAAGGCGACTAAAAGGGAAGGGAGTGGGGGGCTGGAAATCCTCCCCTCTCGTTTTTAATTTTCCAAAAGAAGGAACAGAGAAGGGGGCCAAGTGAGGATATTCCCTCAAAGGCTCAGTCCTCTGTTCTTAACGCTACCTCGCTAACGCGGGAAATGGCGAATCGTGTGAAAAAAAAATATATATATATATATATATATATATATATATATATATATATATATATATATATATATATATATTTTTTTTTTTTTTTTTTTTTATACTTTGTCGCTGTCTCCCACGTTTGCGAGGTAGCGCAAGGAAACAGACGAAAGAAATGGCCCAACCGCCCCCCCCATACACATGTACATACACACGTCCACACACGCAAATATACATACCTACACAGCTTTCCATGGTTTACCCCAGACGCTTCACATGCCTTGATTCACTCCACTGACAGCACGTCAACCCCTGTATACCACATCGCTCCAATTCACTCTATTCCTTGCCCTCCTTTCACCCTCCTGCATGTTCAGGCCCCGATCACACAAAATCTTTTTCACTCCATCTTTCCACCTCCAATTTGGTCTCCCTCTTCTCCTCGTTCGCTCCACCTCCGACACATATATCCTCTTGGTCAATCTTTCCTCACTCATTCTCTCCATGTGCCCAAACCATTTCAAAACACCCTCTTCTGCTCTCTCAACCATGCTCTTTTTATTTCCACACATCTCTCTTACCCTTACGTTACTTACTCGATCAAACCACCTCACACCACACATTGTCCTCAAACATCTCATTTCCAGCACATCCATCCTCCTGCGCACAACTCTATCCATAGCCCACGCCTCGCAACCATACAACATTGTTGGAACCACTATTCCTTCAAACATACCCATTTTTGCTTTCCGAGATAATGTTCTCGACTTCCACACATTTTTCAAGGCTCCCAAAATTTTCGCCCCCTCCCCCACCCTATGATCCACTTCCGCTTCCATGGTTCCATCCGCTGACAGATCCACTCCCAGATATCTAAAACACTTCACTTCCTCCAGTTTTTCTCCATTCAAACTCACCTCCCAATTGACTTGACCCTCAACCCTACTGTACCTAATAACCTTGCTCTTATTCACATTTACTCTTAACTTTCTTCTTCCACACACTTTACCAAACTCAGTCACCAGCTTCTGCAGTTTCTCACATGAATCAGCCACCAGCGCTGTATCATCAGCGAACAACAACTGACTCACTTCCCAAGCTCTCTCATCCCCAACAGACTTCATACTTGCCCCTCTTTCCAGGACTCTTGCATTTACCTCCCTAACAACCCCATCCATAAACAAATTAAACAACCATGGAGACATCACACACCCCTGCCGCAAACCTACATTCACTGAGAACCAATCACTTTCCTCTCTTCCTACACGTACACATGCCTTACATCCTCGATAAAAACTTTTCACTGCTTCTAACAACTTGCCTCCCACACCATATATTCTTAATACCTTCCACAGAGCATCTCTATCAACTCTATCATATATATATATATATATATATATATATATATATATATATATATATACACACATGTACATATTCATACTTGCTGCCTTCATACATTCCCACCACCACACCACCACACATGAAATGGCAACCCCCCCACCCCAGTAGGTAGTGATACGAAAAGACAACAAAGGCCACATTCACTCACTCTGTCTCTAGCTGTCATGTGCGATGCATCGAAACCACAGCTTCCATTCCATATCCAGGCCCCACAAAACTTTCCATGGTTTACCCCAGACGCTTCACATGCCCTGCTTAAATCCGCTGACAGCATGTCGATCCACGTATACCACATCGTTCCAATTCACTTTATTCCTTGCACACCTATCACCCTCCTGTATGTTCAGGCCCCAATCGTTCAAAATCTTTTTCACTTCATCCTTCTACCTCCAATTCGGTCTCCCACCTCTCATTCCCTCCACCTCTGACACATATGTCCTCTTTGTCAATCTTTCTCACTTTTTCTCTCCATGTGACCAAACCATTTCAATACACCCTCTTCTGCTCTCTCAACCATACTTGTTTTATTACCACACATCTCTCTTGCCCTTTCACTACTTACTCGATCAAACCACCTCACACCACATAATGTCCTCAAACATTTCAATTCCAACACATCCACCCTCCTCCACACAACCCTTTCTATGGCCCATGCCTCACAACTCCTTCTCACTGCATCGCTATCTGTTATCACTTCCCTACTTGCTCCCATCACTGATATTCACATTTGTTCTCATGTCTTATGCACATTATTTACCTCCTTCCAAAACATCTTTTTATTTCTCCCTAAGACTTAATGATACTCTCACTCCAACTCTCATTTGCCCTCATTTTCACCTCTTCCACCTTGCTCTTGATCTCTTGCAGGTTTCTTTCATACAAGTCCCAGTCATTTGCATTACTTCCCAGCAAAAATCTTCCAAATGTCTGTCTTTTCTCTTTCACTAACACTGTTGGAAGCACTATTCCTTCAAACATACCCATTTTTGCTCTCCAAGATAATGTTCTTGCCTTCCACACACTCTTCAACGCTCCCAGAACCTTCACTCCCTTCCCAATCCTGTGATTCACTTCCACTTCCATGGTTCCATCCGCTGCTAAATCCCCTACCAGATATCTAAAACACTTCACTTCCTTCAGTTTTTCTCCATTCAAACTTACCTCCCAATTAACTTGTCCCTCAACCCTACTGAACCTAATAACCTTGCTGCTCTTATTCACATTTTTTTCTAAGCTTTCTTCTTTCACACACTTTACCAAACTCAGTCACCAACTTCTGCAGTTTCTCATCCGAATCATCCACCAATGCTGTATCATCAGCGAACAACAACTGACTCACTTCCCGAGCCCTCTCATCCACAACAGACTGCATACTTGTCCCTCTCTCCAAAACTCTTGCATTCGTCTCCCTAACAACCCCATCCATAAACAAATTAAACAACTATGAAGACATCACCCACCCCTGCCGCAAACCAACATTCACTGAGAACCAATCACTTTCCTCTCTTCCTACTTGTACAGATGCCTTACAGCCTCGATAAAAACTTTTCACTGCTTCTAGCAATTTACTTCCACAACATATACTCTTAATACCTTTCATAGAGCATCTCTATCAACTCTATACATATACATACACATACATATATACACATGTACATATTCATATTTGCTTGCCTTCATCCATTCCTAGAGTTACCCCATCCCACAGGAAACAGCATTGCAAACCCGTTTCAGTGAGGTAGTTCCAGGAAAACACGAAAAAAAGGCCAAATTCATTCACACTTAGTCTCTAGCTGTTGTGTATAATGCACTGAAACCATAGCTCCCTATCCACATCCAGACCCCACAGACCTTTCCATGGTTTACCCCAGACGTTTCACATGCCCTGCCTGGTTCAGTCCATTGATAGAACGTTGACCCTGGTATACCTCATCGTTCCAATTCACTCTATTCCTTGCACACTTTCACCCTCCAGTATGTTGAGGCCCTAGTCACTCAAAATCTTTTTCACTCCATCCTTCTACCTCCAATCTGGTCTGTCACTTCTTGTTACCTCCACCTCTAACACACATATCCCCTTTGTCAGTCTTTCCTCACTCATTCTCTCCATACGTCCAAACCATTTCAACACACCCTCTTCTGCTATCTCTTTTCATTCCACACATCTCTTACCCTTTCATTACTGGATCAAACCACCTCACACAACATACTGTCCTCAAACATTTCATCTCCAACACATCCACCCTCCTCCATACAACCCTATCTATAGCCCATGCCTCACAACCACATAACACTGTTGGAACTATTATTCCTTCAAACATACCCATTTTTGCTCTCCGAGATAATGTTCTCAACTTCCACACATTATTCACTGCTCCCAGAACCTTCGCCCCCTCCCTTACCCTACGACTCACTTCCACTTCCATGGTTCCATTCGCTGCTAAGCCCACTCCCAGATATGTAAAAGACATCACTTCCTCCAGTTTTTCTCCATTCAAACTTACCTCCCAGTTGACTTGTCCCTCACCCCTACTAAACTAAATAACCTTGCTCTTATTCACATTTACTCTTAACTTTCTCCTTTCACATACTGTTCCAAACTCAGTCACCAAGTTCTGCAGTTTCACACTCAAATCAGCCACCAGAGCTGTATCATCGGCAAACAATGACTGGTTCACTTCCCAAGCCCTCTCATCCCTAACGGCCTCCATACTCGCCCCTCTCTCGAAAACTCTTGCATGTACCTCCCTACCCACCCCATCCATAAACAAATTAAACAACCATGGGAACATCACACACCCCTGCAGCAGACCAACATTCACTGGGAACCAATTACTCTCCTCTCTTCCTACTCGTACACATCCCTTACATCCTTGGTAAAAACTAATCACTGCTTCCAGTAATTTCCCTCCCACACCATATACCCAAAAGACTTTCCACAAAGCATCTCTATCAACCCTAACATGTCTTCTCCAGATCCATAAATGCTACATGTACATCCACCTTTTTTTCTAAGTATTTCTATCACATTTTTCAAAGCAAATACATGATCCAAAGCAAACATCTGATCCACACATCCTCTACCACTTCTGAAACCACACTGCTCCACCCCAATCTGATGCTCTGTGCATGCCTTCACCCTCTCAATCAGTCCCCTCCCATATAACTTCCCAGAATAATCCTTTCACATACTTTTCTAAACTCAGTCACCGACTTCTGCAGTTTCACACTGAAATAGCCACCAGAGCTGTATCATCAGTGAACAACAACTGACTCACTTCCTAGGCCCTCTCATCCCCAATGGACTGCATACTCACCCCTCTCTCCAAAACTCTTGCATTTAGGTCCCTAACCACCCCATCCAAACAAATTAAACAACCATGGGAACATCACACACTGCTGCCACAGACTGTCATTCACTGAAAACCAACCAATCTCTTCTCTTCCTATTTTTACACATGCCTTACATCCTTGGTAAAAACTTTTCATTGCTTCTAGCAACTAACCTCCCACACCATATATACTTAAGACCTTCCACAAAGCATCTCTACTGACTCTATCATAAGCCTTCTCCAGATCCATAAATGCTACATATAAATCTATCAGTTTTTCTAAGTATTTCTCACACACACTCTTCCATCAGTTTTTCAAAGTATTTCTCACATACATTCTTCAAAGCAAACACCTGATTCACACATCCTCTACCACATCTGAAACCACACTGCTCCTCCCCAATCTGATACTCTGTACATTCCTTCACCCTCTCAATCAATACCTTCCCATATAATTTCCCAGGAATACTCAACAAACTTATGCCTCTGTAGTTTGAACACACCTCTATCCCCTTTGCCTTTGTACAATGGCACTATGCATGCATTTCGCCAATCCTCAGGCACTTCACCATGATCCATACATACATATATACATATGAAGCAGTCAAGGTACACCATGGAGAAGTAAACTGTGGCACTTAGCTGTGGATGGTAGGTTCTGGTTTTGGTACATTATGTATAAAAGCTTGAGAGTGGATGTATGCATATGAAGCCACTATTTGTTTCTGGCATTACCTCACTAACTAGGCCAGGCAATGAGGAACACAAATTTCAAACTTTTATTTCAAACTTTGTTGTCATTTAAAGCTGCAAAAGTTAAAAAGAAGGATCAGTTTGAATAAAATTTCCATGGAGAATCGAAAACGTTTGGGGAACATCTCTCATAACTTTTGATGAAATGATCTAACAAAGATTTAACAAATGAATCACCCATAACCAGGCTGATAACTCATACTGAATCCTTGCAACTTCTTACAATCACAGCAGGTCTACAATAAGCCTCATATCTATTGTCACAATTTTTATAACTGCCTTTAAAAACATCAAAATCCAAAAGCTAGAGATCTTTTTCATCAGTCAGTTGCAGGTTCTTGCTGCACTGAAATGTCTTAGTTTTTTCTTTTTTTCAAGTCCAGATAGAAGAATGCCTTATGTGTGTACATTCAAAGTGTTTTTTCTTTTTAATACTTCAATTAAGTGAAAGACTCTCCATGACTTCACAACAACTCTGATGACTCTTGCATGAACAACAGTATTTATCATAAGCCAGAAAGTGTGGGGAAGTATGTTAAAGAAAGCTGTGTATCCCTCACTAATGTATGCTAGAGATATGAAACTCTGTCATAGAATAACAGCTAGCAGAGTGCATTTAACTGAAACATATTGTCAAAAAAGTGCAGTTACAGATGTGGACATACGAATGGCTTATTCTGGAATAATGTTAAAGAGTGTGGTGAAGTAAAAATGGAATACTGAAAAGGTAAAGGCATACGGAAATATCAGATGCTCTGAAATATTATATCTTGAAGGAAGAATCTGTAAATACAAGATGTAAAGGGACAGCTGAGCAACCCAGGTAAATTGTGGGTTTATCAAATAGGATATAAACAACAGCTATATTGTACTGAATATTAAGCGATGACAACTCAATACAAACCAATCATGTTTCACTATCAGCAATGATGACATACAATTCATATACCTTTCTGTAAAGATAATGAATAAGAAATTTTCCCATCTGTCATCAACAGTATTACAGATGAATGGGACAATATAGAATATAAAAGAGGTTGGAGTAATAGTACCCATGTTTGAATGGCAGAAGTATAAAGTACAAAAATATGCTGTGCTTGAGGTCTTCTGCATGGGATATCCAGCAACAAACTTGGAAAATTAAGTAACGTTACAAAATAATGGTTAAGTACTGACTTAACCTTAGAGTGTGAATGCACTGCTTTTTCACAATTAGAATAGTCTTACAAATGTGCTGTGCATATGCCCTTAGATTGCAAAAGACTGTGTGCCTGTGTACTTAATTGTGACTTAACTCACACATTGTCATCTAGCTTTTTCTTGATAGCTGAGAGATCCATGGGCTTCTTGATGATCTTCTTGTAGGTTGGGAATTGTCTGGTGTTAACTGGTAAGAGAAATGGCCAAGCATCTTCATGAACCTCCAACTCCGTAATAATACTCCTACACGCAAGCAAGTCTTTCTGTTCTTTCTGAAGATAAGAAAAACAAAAAAGCTTTGAACAGGGAGAAGCCATTTTCTCAGCTATGAGAGGATGTTCTCTCCCAAAGATACCCTTAGTCCACCTCTGAGGGTCAACTGAACCATAATACTCCACCAAAAGTGGGAAAAAGCTCAACCAGTCCACACACACAGCTTTTGAATATATAATGCTATAGTAACTATTTCAAAGGCACACCAATCCTGTCCAATCTACCCACCATCCAGCCATTTGCAAGTACACTATAGCATATTAACCCTAATTAAAAATGGAGAGGATAAGGAATGTTCCTTGAAAGGGACATCACAGAGCAGAAAAATAGCTTCACCCAATTTCAAAGCTTGTTACTTCTGCAAGGGAAATATTCTCTCCAGGGGATGCCCATACCAAATAGCAAGGATACAAGGGGAATGAGGAAGATATCCAATCAGTGCACATTATAATATTAAAAAATTCTTACCTTCCAGACCATAAATGGCTGTAACTAAATGGTAATGAAGGTGCATGGAATTCAGTTCATTATCACACATTTCAATAAATAAATATCTTACCCTCTCCTGGTTAATGACTCAAAGCAGTATTTGATTAAAGATTCCATTTTAAGTACAACTTAATTCAACACTCCACCCCACATCATGTTTAAACATACAAAAATACATCATACAAACCCAATAGCTTTAGAAAGATATGGGACAATCCTAAAGCCTCCATCAGTATTAAAAGAAATGTTATACTTCCATAAAGACCCATAAAAGACTTCAAAATTAAGGAATTTGCATTATTACACTTAATAAAAAAAGTTGACTCAAGTCATGGTGATGAAACTAACTCTTAAGAAACTGGAGGTCCTGTTCAGATGCTGAAATTTCTTTTCTTCTGAACAGTTACTCCATTAAGACAAAAACTGATCAGTCCTTGTATGAAGTACTGCTCTAAGATCAGAGGTAGTTCTAGCTATGCATCCCTACTTGGCAGAGTTGAATCAAAAACGGTCCAACTTATAAATTCTCCCAGGCTAACTTCAAAACTTAACTTGCTTGCCCCATGCCACAATGGTAGCTGGGTGCTTGTGTGGCCTCACCACTAGCTAGAAAACACATTACTCAGCAAGATGCTATGTCACATGATTACAGTATGGCTGTTGGGAACTCAAGAGTAGGCCATTGTGGTAATAGTTTCTCTTCTTACACCTTGAAGCTTTGAAAATCTCTATCCAACTGTCTTTCCCAACAACTGTGACTGGGCACATTTCAAAAGACAGGTTTTTCATTTCCTCCAAAATTCATTAATATTTCCCTTGTATTTTCTTTTTCCCTTTCATTAACCTCTTTATATTTCAATTATGGCCTGGCCTTGATGTGGACTTTTGTATTCAACTGGAGCCTCCAATGTATAAAAAAAAAAAGGGGATGACATATGCAACTCATACTATAATGACAAGAAATACTGCTCCTGAGCAAATCTTTTCCTTTCTTTCATACATGTTCAAGGCAGTATGGCAGTGCCAAGAACAAATTAAGAAAAGGCCTCATTCAGTCACATCCACTGTCTAACATTCATGTGTAAAACACCAAAACCACAGCCCCCACCATCCACAACCTGGCCCTACAGACTTTTCCAAGGTTCCCCCAGCTGCCTCCCATGCCCTAGTTAAATCAATTGACAGTATGTTGTCCCCTGTATACCCCACTCCTCCAATTTATTCCATGCTATGCATGACTTTCACCCTCCCACATGTCCAGGCCCTGAGAACTCAAAATCTTTTTTGCACCATCATTCCATCTCCAATTTGGTCTCCCACTTCTCTTCATCCCTTCCACTTCTGACACAAATATCTTTTTTGTCAACTTCTCCTTACTCATTGCCTCCATATGTCTCCATATGTCTCTAAATCATACATACTCTTCTTATTACAATAATTGACATAAGGAGATCTTGTAAGATATAATGATTTGTAGGCTTTAACATGGAAATGTATCACCATGTATGACTATTTGATCGCTATGGCTTTTCTGCAAGGGATGGCTGAAAACTCGGTTTCTTATAAAGCAACACCGTGTGCTAAAACAGTATGCACTAAGGATAAATCCTGTTTTACTACTGTTGGTAAAATCTATAAATTACATGACATTTTTGTTCAAGAATAGAAAAAATACGAAGAGACTTTACTTAAGCAAAAGCACCTTTCACTTCTTTTCATCCTGGTTTTATACATAAACATTTAAAAAACCTTGACCTGAATCTTCAAGAAGGGGGAGCATTTCTTGTGTAACTCATTCTGTTCCAACCTTTAGAATCAAAAATACAAGTAGGGGAGGGTTTCTGGCACATCACTCCAACAACTTTTACCTGCCTTTTATGACATGCAGGGAATATATGGGTAGTATTCTTTCTCTCCTATTCCCATGGATGCCAGTAATAATACTAATAATAATAATAAAAATATTAAAACTATTACTAATAATAATAATGAGTTTCTATCATGAGAGTTCAGAGTGTGAGTGCACAAGAAAAGAAAGGAATGAGTGGTTCCTGGTGAAGGTATGTCTGCAGTAGGGGTGTGCGAGTCTGCAGTAGGGGTGTGTGATTTCAACATGACTGTCTAATCCATTTATGGATTAGGTGGTGATGGAGGTACATGTGAGGGTTTCGAAGGGAAGGGTAAGTTTGCACTCAGTCTGGAATGGGATGGCCTGGGATGTGAGTCAGGTACTGGCTGTTAATGACACTGATCTAGTGGCAGATCTGAAAGCTGTGAATTAAAGCTGTGAATAAAATTAAGGTTAACAAGTTTAACAGTTATCCCAGGGGATAGGGGAGAAAGAATACTTCCCACATATTCCCTGCTTGTCGAAAAAAGCGACTAAAAGGGGTAGGAGCAGGGGCTGGAAATCCTCCCCTCCAGTTTTACTTTTCCAAAAGAAGGAACAGAGATGGGGGCCAAGTGAGAAATTTCCCTCTAAGACTCAGTCGTCAGTTCTTGAATGCTAACGTGGGAAGTGGTGAGGATATATGGAAAAAAATTAACAGTAAAGACAGACACATTCATTGGAGTATGAGTTTAAATGGTGAGAGCCTGAAGGATGTGGTCTTTTAGATGTCTGGGAATGGACATGGTGGCAGATGGGCTCATAGGAGCAGATGTGAGCCATTGGGTTGGTTGGTCCATTGAGGAGTGTGAGGAAAGAGAGGTCACTGTATGTGAAGGCAAAGAGGGGCATGTCTGATTGTAAAGTAGTCCTGAATGAGTTACACAGATGCGAGATAAGAAAGTATGGATTTGGCTGGTGTTGGAAATGAAATGCTTGAGAACAATACATGGTGTGGATGGGTGATAAAATAAGAAATGGTAGGGTAAGGGAAAGGTGTGGTAGTAAGTATAGAGTGTATGAAGGAGCTGAAGAGGGTGTGCCAAAATAGTTACATAAAGATGATGAGAGAGGAATGGTTTAGAGAGATAATATACATGTCAAAATATAGGGAACAAGATGGGGAAAACTGAAGGGAGGTTAAGGGATGGAGTGGAATATGCTTTCAGCGATTGCAAATGGAACATACAGGAAAGTGAGGCATGTATGGGATGGAGCAAACTGGAGCAATGATAAACAAGGGATAATGAGCTGTATATGGACATCTAAAAGACTGCCAGGAAAACCATGGAAAGGTCGGTGGGGCTTAGCCGTAGATGGACATTCTGGTTATAGAACACTGTACATAACAGAGTGGATGAGAGCAAGTGAGGCCATTCTTCATCTGTTCCTGGAGCTACATTGCTGTGGGAAATTGTGAACAAGTATGAACAACAATAACACCAACAACAACACTATTAAGAAGAAGAAAGTTGGGAGTGGGTGTGAATGGGAGCAAGGTTATTAGGTACAGTGGGGGTGAGGGTCAAGTCAATTGGGAGGTGAGTTTGAATGGAGAAAAACTGGAGGAAGTGAAGTGTTTTAGATGTCTGGGAGTGGATCTGTCAGCGGATGGAACCATGGAAGCGGAAGTGGATCATAGGGTGGGGGAGGGGGCGAAAATTTTGGGAGCCTTGAAAAATGTGTGGAAGTCGAGAACATTATCTCGGAAAGCAAAAATGGGTATGTTTGAGGGAATGGTGGTTCCAACAATGTTGTATGGTTGCGAGGCGTGGGCTATGGATAGAGATGTGCGCAGGAGGATGGATGTGCTGGAAATGAGATGTCTGAGGACAATGTGTGGTGTGAGGTGGTTTGATCGAGTAAGTAACGTAAGGGTAAGAGAGATGTGTGGAAATAAAAAGAGCGTGGTTGAGAGAGCAGGAGAGGGTGTTTTGAAATGGTTTGGGCACATGGAGAGAATGAGTGAGGAGAGATTGACCAAGAGTATATATGTGTCGGAGGTGGAGGGAACGAGGAGAAGAGGGGGACCAAATTGGAGGTGGAAAGATGGAGTGAAAAAGATTTTGTGTGATCGGGGCCTGAACATGCAGGAGGGTGAAAGGAGGGCAAGAAATAGAGTGAATTGGAGTCATGTGGTATACAGGGGTTGACGTGCTGTCAGTGGATTGAAGCAAGGCATGTGAAGCGTCTGGGGTAAACCATGGAAGGCTGTGTAGGTGTGTGTATTTGCGTGTGTGGGCGTGTGTATGTGTGTGTGTGTGGGGGGGGGGGTTGGGCCATTTCTTTCGTCTGTTTCCTTGCGCTACCTCGCAAACGCGGGAGACAGCGACAAAGTATAAAAAAAAAAAAAAAAAAAAAAAATAATAATAATACGATAAAAATGGATACGCATGAAGGTATATTAGTCCTACCAATATCATATGAACATGAGGCATGGGCTATAAATAAGGCTGAGTAGAGGAGGGTGGATATGTTAGAAAGAAAATGTTTTGAGGACAATATGTGGTGTGAGGTGGTTTGATCAAGTAAGTAATGAAAGGGTAAGATAGAAGTGTGGTAATAAAAAGAGCATGGCTGAGAGACAGTTGAAGAGGGTGTATTGAAATGGTTTGTACTTAGGGAGAGAATAAATGAGTGAGGAATGGTTGACAAATAGGATATAAGTGTCAGAAGTGGAGGGAACAAGGAGAACAGGGAAACCAAACTGGATTAAAAGAATAATGGAGTGTAAAAGATTTTGAATGAACGGGTGGGACCTGAACATACAGGAGGCTGAAAGGCATGCATGGGATAGTGTAAATTGGAACAATGTGGTATATAGGGGTTGATGTGCTGTTAATGGACTGAGCCAGGGCATGTGAAGCATCCAAAGTAAACCATGAAAAGGTCTATGGAGTATGGATGAGGATAGGGAGCTTTCTTTAACTGTTCCTGGTGCTCCCTCACTTATGCAGAAAATGGTGTTGCAAGTATGAAAGGATATTGTATTATCATGAAACAATTTTCCAGGGGTTTCTCCACCTGCAAGGCTATACTTCACTCAATAGCAAGGATTGGATGGATTTCTCTGATTTGTCAGCTGACAATGATACAGAATCACCAAAGGTAACTTTCTACTTGTAGCATAACCTCAAACTGGTGGATTCCAGTGACACCTATATATAAAGAGAGCTCTCATATAACAATGACAAAGGACATTTGAATGTTGTTAAAATTTTTGGAATGACACTAATTTCTTATTTCAGTGAAAATTTGAAAGAAATTCATATTACTAATACACAATCTCAATAATTTTTCATTAATAATGAAATATTTGAAAGTCATATTGCCTTTCACAATGATGCCAAGGATATACAATATTCTTTTTACTTAAAGTACTAGGAAATTTGCTTGGAATCATACTTCACCTTTTCAGGAATGCCAGGTTTACATTCAAGTATCAGTCTTTAAGTGCCATGTAAGTGAAAACTACCTGATTTTGGCATTGATGAAATTAAGAAGCAAGATGTGACTGAGTTGCTGGAGCTACATTCTAAGGACAAAAAAAAAAAAAAAAAAAAAAAAAAAAAAAAAAAAAAATCAAGATGAAGGAGGTAATAGTACATTCCCTACCACTGGGAGGTTTATAAACAAGAGCTTAACAGAAGTGTTTGATTATTCAGATAAGATGGCGAACCTCATTTATGACATGGATCCTGATATTCTTTAAAAAGCTTACAAATATATAACACCTCTATCATTTCATAAGGTGAACTCTCAGGACTATGCACATAATTCTATGTGTTGAAACTGTAATAATATAAACTGATTGCAGCATCTGAGAATGCACAACCATCATGTCAGATATATAAGCTATTTATTAGCAAATAACAGGAATGGATGAAGGCAAGCAAGTATGAATATGTCATGTGTATATATGTCTGTGTATGTATAGGAATGTATATGTGCATGTATGGGTGTTATGCATACATTTGTGTATGTGAGTGGATGGGCCATTTTTCATGTTTCCTGGCACTACCTCACTGACATGGGAAACAGCGATCAAATATAATAAATAAACAAAAAACAACTTATCCATGAAGTAATATGCATGGACCCTAATTCCAATTTGACTGCCTGCATATTCACTCTCAATGGGAAAGAATGTAGTATACAGCCTGACACATCAAAATGTGTTAAGGTTAACTTAAGGAAGAGAATATGTCAATATCTAATGTACCTACAGAATGAAATGATACCTGATGATACTTGAAAGCTGTCAATGGCATTATAGTGGAATCTCCAGAATCCAAGCCAAAATGCTTAAAACATACAAGATGATCCAGCTTAAGTACCTTCAGAGACAGAAAAAATATTGTTAGGATGTTTTTACATGTACCTGAATACCTCTAAGCAAGCAGGAATAAGGATCATCTATCTCATAAATGATAATCGTAGGAATGAAAGTTGTAAATGCTTGATCATGAAGAATCACATAAGAACCCTTTCAAATTTGCCTTGCTGATCATTTGTTATCAAAATGTTGTAAAGTTTGTCTTGGTAGGCATGGATCACCAAATATTTTACATAACCCACTCACCATGAGACTGTCTGTAGCACCCAATATGATATCTATACAGTTTTCATATTTCAAAATCATCACATCAAAAGAATGTCTTTTATCTAGTTCATCAAAGAGAGTCTACATACATTATGGGCTAACCATTAAGATCCTGCACATGCACATAAGCATGCACTGTGCTGCTTGATGTATCATATTAAAAGACTTTTAAGTCTGTGATGTATTACAAAGTGTTGTGCTGCCTGCTGCATCACAGAGAGAGAGAGACACTGTACAAAGAAACATCCACATATGGTCTGCTGCTTGACACATCATACAAGACCTAGTACAGTCAAAGGCATGCCCACATATTTTGTGCTACTTGGGGCATTAAAGAAGACCTTTTACAATCAACGATGCATCATCTTGATCTGTCCTTCTAAATGCAACATAAAAGGAAGTCTTCAGTGGTCAAAGACAATTCAGCATGTTCTGTGCTGCTTGAATAGTCAATGATGTATCATAATGCACTGCGCTGCTTGATGCATTACAGACTGAGATAATATTCAGTCAATCACATTTGCATGCCTTATGCTGATGGACACATGACAAATGAGACAATGTAATAACAAAGACACAGCAAAATGCACTGTGTTGCTAAATATGTCAGAAGAGAGTACAAAGACACTATGAATTGTATTGCTTGATGCATCATATGAGAAAATGTATATGCAAAGAAATATCCGCACATGCTGTGCTGCTATATGTATCACGTATGTTTTCATATCCTTATGTCTCTGCTGTCTAGGCGGGTACACAGAAATAAAAGATGAATAAACAATGTTTCCTTGCAGGACATTGCTATCAATAAAAAAGGTATATATTTGTACACTCTGCAAAAGAAAAGGGCAAGGCTAATCCTGACATTAGTGCTTGGTAATGTGTATTACATTAATAAATATACATTGAAAAAATCCATCATCATTGACGGACAAATCTTTTTTCCCCATACCACTGTCATTAAAACACTCACTCCAAACATCTACAACTAATGCTGGCATTAGCCTGCTGACAAGAAAATGAATCAAGTTTTATTCAGAACTGTCCAAAGTATGTTACAAATACCAGCAGCAGAAACCTAAAAAGAATATTCATATCATGAGGGTCAAGGGGAGGTAGAAATACCTAATCTCCTTCTGTGAACCAGCAAAGTTATGCCAGCTTCTGTACGCAAATGGCATAAGATTGAGAACATCCAAAGACAAACCCTAAACAGATTTACACTGTATCTGAAAGATGTGGAAGGTATCATTTTAGGTTTAGAATATTTGCCATATTGTCATTTAAATCAGATTAAAATAATTCATATGTCCATAATATGGTGTTCTGCATTGTCATATCATCATTTACACAAAAACATAAGTAAGAAAAATAACCACAGCAAATATCAGATTTAATTTTTCACCAGATATTTATCACTTTTCAAGATCCTTCACTTCTTGCACATGCATGTATTAATACTATCAATATGTAATGAATATTGGTATTCAAATTTATCTTTCCATGATAAATAATGATTTTTTTTTTTTTTTTCATACTATTCGCTATTTCCCGCGATAGCGAGGTAGCGTTAAGAACAGAGGACTGGGCCTTTGAGGGAATATCCTCACCTGGACCTCTTCTCTGTTCCTTCTTTTGGAAAATTAAAAAACAAAAATAATGATATTACCTATTAAATGACTTAGTTGAGTCAATTTATGTGCCATTTATGGAAGAACAGTTTTCACATATTTCTGTATTGATGCATATAATCCTTTTTGTCTACGCTGCATGGATTTTAAGGAATTTAGTGCCAGATCTAGAAAAATATCTCCTTTTCAGAAAGAAAAACTAGAAGAAAATGTGAAAATAATATTTTCATTCTTTGGTGGCTTACTGACGCTTTTGATGGCACCCTTGAAAATTAATAACACAGCAAAATTGTAAAAGTTTTCATTAGTGGCAACTGTTCTACACACTTTGAGACTTCTTAGCAGAGGAGAGACAACTCTAGCTCACACTACTGTGCATTATAGACACACAAGCTAATCTTCAAGTAAAATAAACATGGTCCCAGAATAGCAACAAGTTTAAGCCATGTCGTGTCAAATCAAATTTCTGCACCTTTAAATACTAAAGCTCAGTTGTTTATACTTAACTTTTTTCATTATAATTACAAACTCAAACATCACATTCTGATGATACTTTTTCATTGCGTCCAGATTTTTTTCTGAGAGAGAGAGAGAGTGAGAGAGAGAGAGAGATTGTCATTTGCTTGTTATCTAAATGCACCTTATATGAAAATCTATGTTTTGTCTATATAAAAACCTGATATTTGTCTATCAAGCATGACATCAAAAAACTATCACAGCAACTTAAAACTGAGGCATTACTGAAACACACAATGATGAGATACTGCCCTGGCTTCTAAAATAACCAGTACAAAAATGCCACATCTTTAATTATTTTTTCTTATTTCTTTTCAGCTGAATTGACTGCAAACTGGGACCACATCTATTGCGGATCAGTGCTATATTTCAATGAAAGTTTTAATCCATAGGATTTATGATCATCCTCAAATATAAAATTGGTTCAGACATCTTAAGATTTTATAAGACCACCCAGTCATCAGGTTATTTGAACAAATCAGAAAATTTTCACATTAAGATGCTAAACACTTTCTTGGTAAAATAAAAGCAAGAATAAATCCTAAATTTTGTATAGTGAGGCATGAAAGGACAGGGACGTGAGGAGAATCCTTTGCCATGGCCAGCCCCCAGGAGGGAGTTCCTAAAGGAAAAGAGCATCAGAGATATAGCTAGATAAATGATAATTCGACTGACTTGTCTAAACTTCCAATGGGGTTGTAATGTTATATGAAACAATTACCAGACATTAAAATATGTTTAATACAAGAATGTCTTCCTTAAGAAGACAGTGCAACAATATTTGTCTCATCAATAAACCAAAAGTAACTGGACAACGACTCAAATGGTTCTGAAACCAAGTTAATGGTATATCATCTATCAATTAGTTCTCTTGTCATTTACAAATACTCAAACAAGACTGGCTAAGCACAGAAGCAATTCTACTATGCCAATGGGTTTGGGTGCATACGTTTTGGAACTGAAATGGAAAATGCCTACTGCATTTCCATTCATAAAATTCAGAGCAAATAATTTGTGGCTTATAAGTTCTAACAAATCCCAAGGCTCACAAGAGTCACAAATCTGCTTTCAAATGACAAAAAATAAGCAAAGTGACAATGAATTTTAATTACATCCAATGCTGTTCATGGCTCAAAATAAACATTTTAAGCTCATAGGAACAATGCTTTGATTTCCAAATGAAACCCCCAGTTACAAGTTTTCTTGGTCAATTTTTCAATATTTCTGAAAAAGGTACAGTATATCAAAATGACATTGAGGATCTTGCTGGGTACTGAGATGAAGTGCTGAACACAAAAATTAATAACTGGCAAAAAATGTGGCCAGATCCTGTGAATAAATTTGAAGGTTCTCCCAAAATAAAGCTCATGTGGGTTTTACTTGACTAAAAAACAGTGATATCAACTGGTTGTTAGAATAAAATAGAAAAATAGTACTGCATGAAAATCTGATGGAAATAAATCATGGCTGGGCTTCTATCATCATCATCAGTTTAGTTTGGACATTGTTTCACCCTAAAACAGTCCTTATAAACATCATCATTTTGTGTTTTCAGGAAAATATTTCTTCCTGTGACTATAATCTTGAAATGGTTTGGTCACATGGAGCGAATGAGTGAGGAAAGATTGACAAAGAGGATATATGTGTCAGAGGTGGAGGGAACGAGGAGAAGTGGGAGACCGAACTGGAGGTGGAAAGATGGAGTGAAAAATATTTTGAGTGATCCGGGCCGGAACATACAGGAGGGTGAAAGGCGTGCAAGGAATAGAGTGAATTGGAACGCTGTGGTATACCAGGGTCGACGTGCTGTCAATGGATTGAACTAGGGCATGTGAAGCGTCTGGGGTAAACCATGGAAAGTTCTGTGGGGCCTGGATGTGGAAAGGGAGCTGTGGTTTCGGTGCATTATCACATGACAGCTAGAGACTGAATGTGAATGAATGTGGCCTTTGTTGTCTTTTCCTAGCGCTACCTTGCACACGAGGGGGGAGGGGGTTGTTATTTCATGTGTGGCGGGGTGGCGATGGGAATAAATAAAGGCAAACAGAATGAATTATGTACATGTGTATATATGTATATGTCCGTGTGTGTATATATATATGTATATGTTGAGATGTATAGGTATGTATATTTGTGTGTGTGGACATGTATGTATATACATGTGTATGTGGGTGGGTTGGGACATTCTTTCATCAGTTTCCTTGCGCTACCTCGCTAACGCGGGAGACAGCGAAAAAAAAAGTATAATTCCCTAGACATATTGGTAGTCAATAGGAGAATCTGCTTCACTTTACCACACTTTCAAATAGCAAATGGTTTTCTTGGAGTGGAACTCTTTAAGTAATCAATGCATAAGTGTAACAAAATGCAGTGTCTATTGTAATGTCTGACTGACATCAACACAGAATCCATGCACTCCAGTTAAAAGACCAAATTATCCAATTTCTTTATACTTTTATACTCTTAATACATGTGTTCAGCAACCTTAAAAGTTTAAGATGCAAAATAAATATCCCATGAAGTAGGGTGTGCAGATAAAGATGAAGGAAAAACACCATCTATTACCTAACTGAGGCACTCCAGACAGAGGTGAAATTAATAATGTTAATTGTAAAATGAAGTGAAAACTATGCATTGGAAATAACATGCTGCCAGAATTATAGAACATTTTTCCATTTGTAGCTTGAAATTATGGATGAATATAAAAGGAGATTAATTGACTGTCATGTCAGAGGTGGAAAAACCATAACCACAACTATGGGATACAAAAATAATCATAAAAAAGAATGCATTTCGTAAAAGATAAAATGACAGTGCAATAAAATATCAAACAGAATTATTTAGCAACTAATGATTAATAAAACAGGTTATTCAAGTTAGAAATTTCAAAAGAAATCCAACTTTCCATACTCACCTTCTATATGAAATGGCTTAATTGGCAATTTTCCATCTAATCTAGTAAAAATGATCAATTTATCCATCTATCTTTATCTCTGATGCCCATTCTCCCTGGGAACTCCCATCAAAGGAGGGCCACAGCAAAAGGTTTCAACTTATCCCTATCCTTACGTGCCTCCCTCTAATACACCATTCAACGTATTTTTCCACCATTTCTCTTCCTCCAGTATCCCTCCACCCAACTGGCCCATGTCACAGGTGGTCATCCTCTCACACCAACCCCTTTAACTGTACTATCATACACTCTCCATGTAAACTCCCAGTCCTGCATTCTTTCCACATGCCCAAACCGCCTCAAAGTATTACGTTTCACCCATTCTACCATTCCACAATTCATTCCCTGCCATAATACATCTCTCATACACCTTTCATTTCTTTCTTCATTCCATCTAGTCACACCACATGCCCTTCTCAAACAGCTCATCCCCACATCCTAATTCTTGACCTCTGTGACTCATTCCATGTTCATGTTTTGGCTGCTGTGCCTTAATCCTCTCTTCACTTCATTGTTCTATTAAGGGACCCAATGACTCTTCTGCCCTTTACAGCTCTCTCCCTTATCTCTCTTTCCATATCACCACACTTACCCATGACACCTCCTATATACTTGAATTCTCTCACTTCTTCCAGTTTTCCCCCCATCTATGTGGTTTTACAAAATATATACTTTCACTCTGTTTTCTTTCAAACACCACTACTTTAGTTTTAATTGTATTTACCTTCAATCACCTATGCTTACACACATAATAAAACACACTTACAACCTTCTGCAACTCCTCTTCACTCTCAGCACTCAACACAGTATCATCTACAAACAGGCTTGCCACTAGTCACCATATCTCACTGCCACTCTCCATCTCTGCACCCCTTTTCCATTGTTTTGCTTTCATCTCTCTTATTACTCCATCTATATACATACTAAAAAGCCACAGTGACATCACACAGCCCTTCCTCACACCTACATGTGTCCCAAAACTTTCACTTAACTCTTCATCTACTCTTACATAATTGCTCCTCAACAAAAGACTTTCACACAATCCAACAGTATACCTATACCATATATCCTTAACACATCCCATAATGCATTCCACTCAACTCAGTCATACACTTTTTCCAGATCCACAAAAGCTGCATACAATCTTTTACCTTTTGCTTAATACTTTTCCATAGTAAATTCTACTAAAAAAAAATTTAATCCACAAATCCCCTACCTTTCCTAAAATCACCTTGCTCTTCGCTTATTCTGCATTCAGTAACTTCCATCACTCTATCAATTAATATTCTTGCATACACTTTTCCTGGTGTACTTAACAGACTTATTCCCTATAACTGCTACATACATCCTTAGCACCTTTTCCTTTGATAAAAGAATGATAATAGCTTTCACCCAATCCTCAGGCAAAGCCATCTGTATTCATGCTAAATCACATATAAGATGAATCCACTCCATCACACTGGAGGAGAAAGTGTGATAGAGTTGATTAGCCTATCTCAAATATTCAAAGCATTACTTTAAAATATCCAATGTTAGAGGGAATCTACATTTATCAAAGATGAGAATTATGTCCTTCAATATGTAAATCCATTAATATGACTGTAACCAAATCTTCAATGGGCAGGTGTTTCCAATCTTTCATCTAAAAAATACTCAACCATTTTTTTTTTGTAATTCTGATATTCTTATGTTATGGGCAGTATTCTAATGTTGCCAAAGCTATTTATCTACATATAATAATAGTCTGCATAAGGGAATAATGAGGATGAAATCATAAGTACTACTATTCAATGACAACTTAGCAACTCCAATAAATATTTTCCTTTGTCCCTTCATTACTGAGGATAAAATTAGGTTATCAAAAGAAACTTTTGATTAATCTGGCTTCAAAGGAAAATGATGTCTGTTTGACATAACCAAAGTAAGGAGATGGGATAAGACTGTTGGATCACAAAATATGACAGAATTGTCATTTTCAAACACTTTAAGGAAGCCATAAACTTCAACTGTAAGATCACATGCAGTTTTTGGAAGAGCACTCATACTAGTTGTATCAGAAGAACTTGTAACAATATGATCAGGAACCATAACTTAAGCCAGCAACTGAGATTTCATCAGAATGGTTCATCTTTTAATTGCCAAAGATATATCACTACATGGTTTTATAGATACAGGCAAACACAATTGAAACAAAGAAGTAAATGGCATCTTACAAAGGATTAAAACAATCAAACCACTGTGAAGGAATGGTCACAAAAATCCATGACACTCAGCACTTGCAATGTACAGAGATATACAGAAAAAAAAAGACACTCAAGAAGAAGCCTTACATCATTCTAACAAGAAGGATAATCATTTGTATTTAGCAGTGACTTTACACATATACATAGTGGCTTCTTACATCCTTAACTTTCTCTACATACTCTATTTTACATAAAAAATAGTTTAACATAAGAGTGTTGTACCATCAGGAAGAAATACAAAGCGAAACGATGAGGTATATTGGGGTCGACGTGCTGTTAATGGACTGAACCAGGGAATGTGAAACGTCTGAGGAGCTTGGAGCCTAGATAAGGAGCTGAGGTTCTGGAGCATTACACATGACACCTAGAGACTGAGTGTGAACGAATGTGGCCTTAATTGTCTGTTTTCCTAGCACTAACTGAAGCAGAAGGAGACAATGTTGTTTCCTGTGGGGTAGGGTAGCCCCAGCGATGGATGAAGGAATGCAAGTATGAATATGTACATGTGTATATATGTATATGTCTGTGTATGTGTATATATACAAATATATATGTTCATATGTATATGTGGGTGTATGGACATTTGTGTATGTATATATATATAATATATATATATATATATATATATATATATATATATATATATATATATATATTATCCCTGGGGATAGGGGAGAAAGAATACTTCCCACGTATTCCCTGCGTGTCATAGAAGGCGACTAAAAGGGGAGGGAGCGGGTGGCTGGAAATCCTCCCCTCTCGTTTTCTTTTTAATTTTCCAAAAGAAGGAACAGAGAAGGGGGCCAGGTGAGGATATTCCCTCTAAGGCCCAGTCCACTGTTCTTAACACTACCTCGCTAATGCGGGAAATGGCGAATAGTATGAAAGGAAAAATATATATATATATATATATATATATATATATATATATATATATATATATATATATATATATATATCCCTGGGGATAGGGGAGAAAGAATACTTCCCATGTATTCCCTGCGTGTCATAGAAGGTGACTAAAAGGGGAGGGAGCGGGGGACTGGAAATCCTCCCCTCTCTTTTTTTTTTCTTTTTTTTTTTTAAAGAAAGAACAGAGGGGGCCAGGTGAGGATATTCCAAAAAAGGCCCATTCCTCTGTTCTTAATGCTACCTCGCTAATGCAGGAAATGACGAATAGTTTAAAAGAAAAAGAAAGAATATATATATGTTGGGGTGAAGAGGGTGGTGAGAGTAAGTGAGCTTGGGAAGAAGACTTGTGTGAGGAAGTACCAGGAGAGACTGAGTACAGAATGGAGAAAGGTGAGAACAAAGGACGAAAGGGGAGTGGGGGAGGAATGGGGAGTATTTAGGGAAGCAGTGATGGCTTGCGCAAAAGGTGCTTGTGGCATGAGAAGTGTGGGAGGTGGGTTGATTAGAAAGGGTAGGGAGTGGTGGGATGAAGAAGTAAGACTATTAGTGAAAGAGAAGAGAGAGGCATATGGACGATTTTTGAAGGGAAAAAATGCAAATGAGCAGGAGATGTATAAAAGAAAGAGGCAGGAGGTCAAGAGAAAGGTGCAAGAGGTGAAAAAGAGGGCAAATGAGAGTTGAGGTGAGAGAGTATCATTAATTTTAGTGAGAATAAAAAGATGTTCTGGAAGGAGGTAAATAAAGTGCGTAAGACAAGGGAGCAAATGGGAACTTCAGTGAAGGGGGCTAATGGGGAGGTGATAACAAGTAGTGGTGATGTGAGAAGGAGATGGAGAGAGTATTTTGAAGGGTTGTTGAATGAGTTTGATGATAGAGTGGCAGATATAGGGTGTTTTGGTCGAGGTGGTGTGCAAAGTGAGAGGGTTAGGGAAAATGATTTGGTAAACAGAGAAGAGGTAGTAAAAGCTTTGCAGAAGATGAAAGCCGGCAAGGCAGAGGGTTTGGATGGTATTGCAGTGGAATTTATTACAAAAAGGGGGGTGACTGTATTGTTGACTGGTTGGTAATATCATTTAATGTACGTATGATTCATGGTGAGGTGCCTGAGGATTGGCAGAATGCTTGCATAGTGTCATTGCAAAAAGGCACAGGGGTTAAGAGTGAGTGCTCAAATTACTGAGGTATAAGTTTGTTGAGTATTCCTGGTAAATTATATGGGAGGGTATTGATTGAGAGGGTGAAGGCATGTACAAAGCATCAGATTGGGGAAGAGCAGTGTGGTTTCAGAAGTGGTAGAGGAAGTGTGGATCAGGTGTTTGCTTTGAAGAATGTATGTGAGAAATACTTAGAAAAGCAAATGGATTTGTATGTAGCATTTATGGATCTGGAGAAGGCATATGATAGAGCTGATAGAGATGCTCTGTGGAAGGTACTAAGAATATATGGTGTGGGAGGAAAGTTGTTAGAAGCAGTGAAAAGTTTTTATCGAGGATGTAAGGCATGTGTACGTGTAGGAAGAGAGGAAAGTGATTGGTTCTCAAGAATGTAGGTTTGCGGCAGGGGTGTGTGATGTCTCCATGGTTGTTTAATTTGTTTATGGATGGGGTTGTTAGGGAGGTGAATGCAAGAGTTTTGGAAAGAGAGGCAAGTATGCAGTTTGTTGGGGATGAGAGAGCTTGGGAAGTGAGTCAGTTGTTATTCACTGATGATACAGCGCTGGTGGCTGATTCATGTGAGAAACTACAGAAGCTGGTGACTGTGTTTGGTAAGGTGTGTGAAAGATGAAAGTTAAGAGTAAATGTGAATAAGAGCAAGGTTATTAGGTACAGTAGGGTTGAGGGTCAAGTCAATTGGGAGGTAAGTTTGAATGGAGAAAAACTGGAGGAAGTAAAGTGTTTTAGATATCTGGGAGTGGATCTGGCAGTGGATGGAACCATGGAAGCGGAAGTGAATCATAGGGTGGGGGAGGAGGCGAAAATCCTGGGAGCCTTGAAGAATGTGTGGAAGTCGAGAACATTATCTCCGAAAGCAAAAATGGCTATGTTTGAAATAATAGTGGTTCCAACAATGTTGTATGGTTGCGAGGCGTGGGCTATGGATAGAGTTGTGTGCAGGAGGATGGATGTGCTGGAAATGAGATGTTTGAGGACAATATGTGGTTTTTTTTTTTTTCTTTTTTTTTTTTTTATACTTTGTCGCTGTCTCCCGCGTTTGCGAGGTAGCGCAAGGAAACAGACGAAAGAAATGGCCCAACCCCCCCCCATACACATGTACATACACACGTCCACACACGCAAATATACATACCTACACAGCTTTCCATGGTTTACCCCGGACGCTTCACATGCCTTGATTCAATCCACTGACAGCACGTCAACCCCGGTATACCACATCGCTCCAATTCACTCTATTTCTTGCCCTCCTTTCACCCTCCTGCATGTTCAGGCCCCGATCACACAAAATCCTTTTCACTCCATCTTTCCACCTCCAATTTGGTCTCCCTCTTCTCCTCGTTCCCTCCACCTCCGACACATATATCCTCTTGGTCAATCTTTCCTCACTCATTCTCTCCATGTGCCCAAACCATTTCAAAACACCCTCTTCTGCTCTCTCAACCACGCTCTTTTTATTTCCACACATCTCTCTTACCCTTACGTTACTTACTCGATCAAACCACCTCACACCACACATTGTCCTCAAACATCTCATTTCCAGCACATCCATCCTCCTGCGCACAACTCTATCCATAGCCCACGCCTCGCAACCATACAACATTGTTGGAACCACTATTCCTTCAAACATACCCATTTTTGCTTTCCGGGATAATGTTCTCGACTTCCACACATTTTTCAAGGCTCCCAAAATTTTCGCCCCCTCCCCCACCCTATGATCCACTTCCGCTTCCATGGTTCCATCCGCTGACAGATCCACTCCCAGATATCTAAAACACTTCACTTCCTCCAGTTTTTCTCCATTCAAACTCACCTCCCAATTGACTTGACCCTCAACCCTACTGTACCTAATAACCTTGCTCTTATTCACATTTACTCTTAACTTTCTTCTTCCACACACTTTACCAAACTCCGTCACCAGCTTCTGCAGTTTCTCACATGAATCCGCCACCAGCGCTGTATCATCAGCGAACAACAACTGACTCACTTCCCAAGCTCTCTCATCCCCAACAGACTTCATACTTGCCCCTCTTTCCAAAACTCTTGCATTTACCTCCCTAACAACCCCATCCATAAACAAATTAAACAACCATGGAGACATCACACACCCCTGCCGCAAACCTACATTCACTGAGAACCAATCACTTTCCTCTCTTCCTACACGTACACATGCCTTACATCCTCGATAAAAACTTTTCACTGCTTCTAACAACTTGCCTCCCACACCATATATTCTTAATACCTTCCACAGAGCATCTCTATCAACTCTATCATATGCCTTCTCCAGATCCATAAATGCTACATACAAATCCATTTGCTTTTCTAAGTATTTCTCACATACATTCTTCAAAGCAAACACCTGATCCACACATCCTCTACCACTTCTGAAACCACACTGCTCTTCCCCAATCTGATGCTTTGTACATGCCTTCACCCTCTCAATCAATACCCTCCCATATAATTTACCAGGAATACTCAACAAACTTATACCTCTGTAATTTGAGCACTCACTCTTATCCCCTTTGCCTTTGTACAATGGCACTATGCACGCATTCCGCCAATCCTCAGGCACCTCACCATGAGTCATACATACATTAAATAACCTTACCAACCAGTCAACAATACAGTCACCCCTTTTTTAATAAATTCCACTGCAATACCATCCAAACCTGCTGCCTTGCCGGCTTTCATCTTCCGCAAACCTTTTACTACCTCTTCTCTGTTTACCAAATCATTTTCCCTAACCCTCTCACTTTGCACACCACCTCGACCCAAACACCCTATATCTGCCACTCTGTCATCAGACACATTCAACAAACCTTCAAAATACTCATTCCATCTCCTTCTCACATCACCACTACTTGTTATCACCTCCCCATTTACGCCCTTCACTGAAGTTCCCATTTGCTCCCTTGTCTTACACACCCTATTTACCTCCTTCCAGAACATCTTTTTATTCTCCCTAAAATTTACTGATAGTCTCTCACCCCAACTCTCATTTGCCCTTTTTTTCACCTCTTGCACCTTTCTCTTGACCTCCTGTCTCTTTCTTTGATACTTCTCCCACTCAATTGCATTTTTTCCCTGCAAAAATCGTCCAAATGCCTCTCTCTTCTCTTTCACTAATACTCTTACTTCTTCATCCCACCACTCACTACCCTTTCTAAACAGCCCACCTCCCACTCTTCTCATGCCACAAGCATCTTTTGCGCAATCCATCACTGATTCCCTAAATACATCCCATTCCTAAATACATGTTTGAGGACAATATGTGGTGTGAGGTGGTTTGATTGAGCAAGTAATGTAAGGATAAGAGAGATGTGTGGAAATAAAAAGAGCGTGGTTGAGAAAGCAGAAGAGGGTGTTTTGAAATGGTTTGGGCACATGGAGAGAATGAGTGAGGAAAGATTGACCAAGAGGATATATGTGTCGCAGGTGAAGGGAACAAGGAGAAGTGGGAGACCAAATTGGAGGTGGAAAGATGGAGTGAAAAAATTTTGAGTGATCGGGGCCTGAACATGCAGGAGGGTGAAAGGCGGGCAAAGAATAGAGTGAATTGGATCAATGTGGTATACCGGGGTTGACGTGCTGTCAATGGATTGAATCAGGGCATGTGAAGCGTCTGGGGTAAACCATGGAAAGTTCTGTGGGGCCTGGATGTGGAGGGGGAGCTGTGGTTTCGGGCATTATTACGTGGCAGCTGGGTACTGAGTGTGAATGAATGGGGCCTTTGTTGTCTTTTCCTAGCGCTACCTCACACACATGAGGAGGGAGGGGGATGTTATTCCATATGTGGCGAGGTGGCCATGGGAATAAATAAAGGCAGACAGTATGAATTATGTACATGTGTATATATGTATATGTCTGTGTGTGTATATATATGTGTACATTGAGATGTATAGGTATGTATATTTGCGTGTGTGGACGTATATGTATAGACATGTGTATGGGGGTAGGTTGGGCCATTTCTTTTGTCTGTTTCCTTGCGCTACCTCGCAAACGCGGGAGACAGCGACAAAGCAAAATATAATATAATATTATTCATCTATCTATTTTGCTTTGTCGCTGTCTCCTGCACCCGCGAGGTAGCGCAAGGAAACAGACAAAAGAAATGACCCAACCCACCCCCACACACATGCACACACACACGTCCACACACGCAAACATACACACCCACACATCCCAACATACACACATATATACACACACAGACACACACATATACACACAATTCACACTGTCTGCCCCTACTCACCCCCATTGCCACTCCGCCACACACGGAATAACATCCCTCCCCCCCCTCATGTGTGTGAGGCAGCGCCAGGAAAAGACACCAAAGGCCCCATTCGCTCACACCCAGTCTCCAGCTGTCATGTAGTAATGCCTGAAACCACAGCTCCCTTTCCACATCCAGGCCCAACAGAACTTTCCATAGTTTACCCCAGACGCTTCACATGCCCTGATTCAATCCATTGACAGCACGTCAACCCCGGTATACCATATCGCTCCAATTCACTCTATTCTTTGCCCTCCTTTCACCCTCCTGCATGTTCAGGCCCCGATCACACAAAATCTTTTTCACTCCATCTTTCCACCTCCAATTTGGTCTCCCTCTTCTCCTCGTTCCCTCCACCTCCGACACAGATATCCTCTTGGTCAATCTTTCCTCACTCATTCTCTCCATGAGACCAAACCATTTCAAAACACCCTCTTCTGCTCTCTCAACCACGCTCTTTTTATTTCCACACATCTCTCTTACCGTTACGTTACTTACTCAATCAAACCACCTCACACCACACATTGTCCTCAAACATCTCATTTCCAGCAAATCCATCCTCCTGCGCACAACTCTATCCATAGCCCACGCCTCGCAACCATACAACATTGTTGGAACCACTATTCCTTCAAACATACCCATTTTTGCTTTCCGAGATAATGTTCTCGACTTCCACACATTCTTCAAGGCTCCCAGAATTTTCCCCCCCTCCCCCAACCTATGATCCACTTCCACTTCCATGGTTCCATCCGCTGCCAGATCCACTCCCAGATATCTAAAACACTTCACTTCCTCCAGTTTTTCTCCATTCAAACTCACCTCCCAATTGAATTGACCCTCAACCCTACTGTACCTAATAACCTTGCTCTTATTCACATTTACTCTTAACTTTCTTCTTTCACACACTTTACCAAACTCAGTCACCAGCTTCTGCAGTTTCTCACATGAATCAGCCACCAGCGCTGTATCATCAGCGAACAACAACTGACTCACTTCCCAAGCTCTCTCATCCCCAACAGACTTCATACTTGCCCCTCTTTCCAAAACTCTTGCATTCACCTCCCTAACAACCCCATCCATAAACAAATTAAACAACCATGGAGACATCACACACCCCTGCCGCAAACCTACATTCACTGAGAACCAATCACTTTCCTCTCTTCCTACACGTACACATGCCTTACATCCTCGATAAAAACTTTTCACTGCTTCTAACAACTTTCCTCCCACACCATATATTCTTAATACCTTCCACAGAGCATCTCTATCAACTCTATCATATATATATATATATATATATATATATATATATATATATATATATATATATATATATATATATATTTTTTTTTTCATACTATTCGCCATTTCCCGCGATAGCGAGGTAGCGTTAAGAACAGAGGACTGGGCCTTTGAGGGAATATCCTCACCTGGCCCTCGTCTCTGTTCCTTCTTTTGGAAAAAAAAAAAAAAAAAAAAAAAAAAAAAAACAAGAGGGGAGGATTTCCAGCCCCCCGCTCCCTTCCCTTTTAGTCGCCTTCTACGACACGCAGGGAATACGTGGGAAGTATTCTTTCTTCCCTATCCCCAGGGATAATATATATATATATATATATATATATATATATATATATATATATATATATATATATATATATATATTATCCCTGGGGATAGGGGATTAAGAATACTTCCCACGTATTCCCTGCGTGTCGTAGAAGGCGACTAAAAGGGGAGGGAGCGGGGGGCTGGAAATCCTCCCCTCTCGTTTTTTTTTTTTTTTTTTTTTTTCCCCAAAAGAAGGAACAGAGAATTGGGCCAGGTGAGGGTATTCCCTCAAAGGCCCAGTCCTCTGTTCTTAACGCTACCTCGCTAATGCGGGAAATGGCGAATAGTTTGAAAGAAAAAGAAAAAATATATATATATATATATATATATTTTTTGCTTTGTCGCTGTCTCTCGCGTTTGCGAGGTAGCGCAAGGAAACAGACGAAAGAAATGGCCCAACCCACCCCCATACACATGTATATACATACACGTCCACACACACAAATATACATACCTACACAGCTTTCCATGGTTTACCCCAGACGCTTCACATGCCCTGATTCAGTATATATATATATATATATATATATATATATATATATATATATATATATATATATATATATATATATATAAATATAAAATTCATTATACTTTGTCACTGTCTCCCGCATTAGGGAGGTATTGCAAGAAAACAGACGAAAGAATGGCCCAATCCACCTGCACACATGCCCACACGCACATATACATACCAATACATTTCAACGTATACATACATATACATAGAAAGACATATGCATATATACACATGTACATATTCATACTTGTTGCCTTCATTCATTCCCATTGCCACCCCACCACACATGAAATGGCACACCCTCCCCCTCGTGTGCGCGAAGTAGCGCTAAGAAATGACAACAATGGCCACATTCCATGGTTTACCCGAAATGCTTCACATGCCCTGGTTCAATCCATTGACAGCATGTCGACCCGGTATATCACATCATTCCAATTCACTCTATTCCTTGCATGCCTTTCACCCTCTTGTATGTTCAGGCCCTGATTGCTTAAAATAATTATAACTCCACCCTTCCATCTCCAATTTGGTCTCCCACTTCGTCTCTTTCCCTCCACCTCTGACATATATATCCTCTTTGTCAATCTTTCCTCACTCATTCTCTCCATGTGGCCAAACCATTTCAATACATCCTCTTCTGCTCTCTCAACCACACTCTTTTTTTTTACCACACATCTCTCTTACCCTTTCATTATTACTCAATCAAACCACCTCACACCACATATTGTCCTCAAACACCTCATTTCCAACACATTCACCCTCCTCCGCATAACCTTATCTATAGCCCACGCCTCGCAAGCATATAACATTGTTGAAATCACTTTTCCTTCAAACATACCCATTTTTCCTCTCTGAGATAACATTCTCGCCTTCAACACGTTCTTCAACGCTCCCAGAACCTTCACCCCCTCCCCATCCTGTGACTCACTTCCGCTTGCATGGTACCATCCGCAGCTAAATCACCTACCAGATATCCAAAATACTTCACTTCCTCCTGTTTTTCTCCATTCAAGCTTACCTCCCAATTGACTTGTCCCTCAAACTCACTGAAGCTAACAACTTTGCTCTCATTCACATTTACTCTTAACTTTCTTCTTTCACACACTTTACCAAACTCAAGTCACCAGCTTCTGCAGTTTCTCACCCAAATCAGCCACCAGTGCTGTATCATCAGCGAACAACAACTGACTCACTTCCCAAGCCCTGTCATCCATAACAGACTGCATACTTGCCCCTCTCTCCAAAACTCTTGCATTCACCTCCCTAACAACCCCATCCATAAACAAATTAAACAACCACAGAGACATCAAGCACCCCTACCACAAACCGACATTCACTGGGAACCATTCACTTCTCCTCTCTTCCTACTCGTAGATATACCTTACATTCTTGATAAAAACTTATCACTGCTTCTAGCAACTTAACTCACACACCATTTACTCTTAATACCTTCCACAGAGCGTCTCAATCAACTCTATCATATGCCTTCTCCAGACCAATAAATGCTACATACAAATCCATTTGTTTTTTTAAGTATTTCTCACATACATTCTTTAAAGCAAACACCTGATCCACACATCCTCTACCACTTCTGAAACCACACTTATCTTCCCTAATCAGATGCTCTGTACATGCCTTTACCCTCTCAATCAATACCCTCCCATGTAATTTCCCAGGAATACTCAACAAACTTATACCTCTGTAATTTGAGCACTCATCTTCTTCCCTTTGCCTTTGTAAAATGGCACTATGCAAGCATTCAGCCAATTCTCAGGCACTTAACCATAAGCCATACATACATTAAATATCCTTACCAACCAGTCAACAACAACGGTCATCCCCTTTTTTAATAAATTCCACTGCAATACCATCCAAACCCGCTGCCTTGCCGGCTTTCCTTTTCCGCAAAGCTTTCACTAGCTCTTCTCTGTTTACCAAACCATTCTCCGTGACCCTCTCACTTTGCACACCACCCCAACCAAAACACCCTATATCTGCCACTCTACCATCAACCACATTCAACAAACCTTCAAAAGACTCACTCCATCTCACTTTACCACTACTTGATATTACCTCCCCATTTGCCCCCTTCACCGATGTTCCCATCTGTTCTCTTATCTTACGCACTATATTTACCTCCTTCCATGACATCTTTTTATTCTCCCTAAAAATTAACGATACTCTCTCACTGGAACCTGGATGTTTTGGCTCTGAGTGAAATGAAGCTCAAGGGTAAAGGGAAAGAGTGGTTTGGGAATATCTAGGGAGTAAAGTCAGGGGTTGGTGAGAGGACAAGAGCAAAGGAAGGAGTAGCACTAATCCTGAAGTAGGAGCTGTGGGAGTACGTGATAAAATGTAAGAAAGTGAACTCTACATTGATATAGGTAAAACTGAAAGTGGATGGAGAGAGATGGGTGATTATTGGTGCCTATGCACCTGGTCATGGGAAGAAAGATCATGAGGCAAGTGTTTTGGGAGCAACTGAGTGAGTGTGCTAACAGCTTTGATGCACAAGACAGGGCTATAGTGATGGGTGATTTGAATGCAAAGGTGAGTAATGTGGCAGTTGAGGGTATAATCGGTGTAAAGGGTGTTCAGTGTTGTAAATGGAAATGGTGAAGAGCTTGTAGATTTGCGTGCTGAAAAAGGACTGGTGATTGGAAATACCTGGTTTAAAAAGAGAGATATACATAAGTATACGTATGTAAGTAGGAGAGATGGCCAGAGAGTGTTATTGGATTATGTTTTGATTGATAGGCACGTGAAAGAGAGACTTTTGGATGTTAATGTGCTGAGAGGAGCAACTGAAGGGATGTCTGATCATTATCTTGTGGAGGCAAAAGTGATTTGTAGAGGTTTTCAGAAAAGAAGAGAGAATGTTGGGGTGAAGAGAGTGGTGAGAGTAAGTGAGCTTGGAAGGGATAATTGTTTGAGGAAGTACCACGAGAGATTGGGCGCAGAATGGAAAAAGGTGAGAGCAAATGACGTAAGGGGAGTGGGGGAGGATTAATATGTATTTAGGAAAGCAGTGATGGCTTGTACAAAAGATGCTTGTGGCATATGAAAGGTGGGACGTGGGCAGATTAGAAAGGATAGTGAGTGGTGGGATGAAGAATTAAGATTGTTAGTGAAAGAGAAGACAGATGCGTTTAGACAATTTTTCCAGGGAAGTAGAGTGAATGACTGGAAGATGTATAAAAGAAAGAGGCAGGAGGTCAAGAGAAAGGTGCAAGAGGTGAAAAAGAGGGCAAATGAGAGTTGGGGTGAGAGAGTATCATTAAATTTTAGGGAGAATAAAAAGATGTTTTGGAAGGAGGTAAATAAAGTGCATAAGACAAGAGAACAAAAGGGAACATTGGTGAAGAGGTCTAATGGGGAGGTAATAACAAGTAGTGATGAAGTGAGAAGGAGATGGAGTGAGTATTTTGAAGGTTTGTTGGATGTGTTTGATGGTAGAGTGGCAGATATAGGGTGTTTTGGTCGGGGTGGTGTGCGAATGAAAGGGTTAGGGAGAATGGTTTGGTAAACATAAAAGAGGTAGTGAAAGCTTTGCGGAAGATGAAAGCCAGCAAGGTGGCAGGTTTGGATGGTGTTGCTGTGGAATTTGTTAAAAAAGGGGGTGACTGTTGTTGAATGGTTGGTAAGGATATTCAATGTATGTATGGTTCATGGTGAAGTGCCTGAGGATTGGCGTAATGAATGCATAGTGCCATTGTACAAAGGCAAAGGGGATAAAGGTGAGTGCTCAAATTACAGAGGTATAAGTGATATGTGATATGTGAGAAGCACTTACGTGATATGTGATATGAGAAGCACATACAAAAACAGATGGATTTGCATGGAGGATTTATGGATCTGGAGAAGGCATAAGATAGTGTTGATAGAGGTGCTTTGCGGAAGGTATTAAGAGTATATGGTGTGGGAGGTAAGTTGCTAGAAGCAGTGAAAAGCTTTTATCAAGGTTGTAAGGCATGTATGTGTCAGAGTAGGAAGAGAGGAAAGTGATTGATTCCCAGTGAATGTCAGTTTGTGGAAGGGGTGCATGATGTCTCCATGGCTATTTAATTTGTTTATGGATGGGGTTGTTAGGGAGGTGAAAGCAAGAGTTTTGGAGAGAGGGGCAAGTATGTAGTCTGTTGTGGATGAGAGGGCTTAGGAAGTGAGTCAGTTGTTGTTCGCTGATGATGTTTTTCTAAGCATTTCTCACATTCATTGTTCAAAGCTAATACCTGATCCACACATCCTCTATAACCTCTGTAACCACACTACTCTTCCCCAGTCTGATGCTCTGTACATGCATTTACACTCTCAATCAATACCCTTCCATATAATTTCCCAGTACTCAACAAACTTATGCCTCTGTAACTTGAACACTTACCTTTATCCCTTTTGTCTTTGTACAATGGCACTATGCATTGTTTTTTTTATAAATTCCACTGCAATACCATCCAAACCGCTGCCTTGCTGGCTTTCATCTTCTGCAAAGTTTTCACTATCTCTTCTCTGCTCACCAAACCATTCTCCCTAACCCTCTGTCTTAACACACCACCCCAACCAAAACACCCTATATCTGCCACTCTATCATCAAACGCATTCAATAAACCTTCAAAATATTCACTCCATCTCCTTCTCACTTCATTACTAATTGTTATTACCTCCCCATCTGCCCCTTCACTGATGTTCCAATTTGTTCTTGTCTTATGCACTTTATTTACCTCCTTTCAAAACATCTTTTCATTCTCCCTTAAATTTAATGAAACTCTCACCCAAACTCTCATGTGCCCTCTTTTTCACCTCTTGCACCTTTCTTTTGACCACCTGCCACTTTCTTTTATACACCTCCCAGTCACTTGCACCACTTCTCTGCAAAAATCATCAAAACACCTCTTCATCATACCATTCACTGTGCTTTTTAATCTGCCCACCTCCCACCTTTCTCATGCCCAATGCATCTTTTGTGCAAGCCATCACTACTTCCCTAAATACATCCCATTCCTCCCCCACTCCCCTTACATCATTTGCTCTCAACTTTTGCCATCCTGCACTCAATCTGTCCTGGTACTTCCTCACACAAGTCTCCTTTCCAAGCTCATTTACTCTCACCACTCTCTTCTCCACAACATTTTCTCTTCTTTTCTGAAAACCTCTGAAAATCTTTATTTTCACCTCCACAAGATAGTGATCAGACATCCCTCCAGCTGCCCCTCTCAGCACATTAACATTCAAAAGTCTCTCTTTTACACACTTGTCAATCAACATGTAATCCAATAACACCCTCCCATATAATTTCCCAGGAATACAACAAATTTATGCATATATTATACATAATCGCTGTCTCTGGCATCAGCAAGGTAGCGTAAGGAAACAGACGAAGAATGGCCCATCCACTCATATACGCACTGTTGGAAAGGATCACAATTTAGCGTATATATATAATGTCTCCATGGTTGTTTAATTTGTTTATGAATGGGGTTGTTGGGGAGGTGAATGCAAGAGTTTTGGAAAGAGGGGCAAGTATGAAGTCTGTTGGGGATGAGAGAGCTTGGGAAGTGAGTCAGTTGTTGTTCGCTGATGATACAGCGCTGGTGGCTGATTCATGTGAGAAACTGCAGAAGCTGGTGACTGAGTTTGGTAAAGTGTGGGAAAGAAGAAAGTTAAGAGTAAATGTGAATAAGAGCAAGGTTATTAGGTACAGTAGGGTTGAGGGTCAAGTCAATTGGGAGGTAAGTTTGAATGGAGAAAAACTGGAGGAAGTAAAGTGTTTTAGATATCTGGGAGTGGATCTGGCAGCGGATGGAACCATGGAAGTGGAAGTGGATCATAGGGTGGGGGAGGGGGCGAAAATTCTGGGAGCCTTGAAGAATGTGTGGAAGTCGAGAACATTATCTCGGAAAGCAAAAATGGGTATGTTTGAAGGAATAGTGGTTCCAACAACGTTGTATGGTTGCGAGGCATGGGCTATGGATAGAGTTGTGCGCAGGAGGATGGATGTGCTGGAAATGAGATGTTTGAGGACAATGTGCGGTGTGAGGTGGTTTGATCGAGTAAGTAATGTAAGGGTAAGAGAGATGTGTGGAAATAAAAAGAGCATGGTTGAGAGAGCAGAAGAGGGTGTTTTGAAATGGTTTGGGCACATGGAGAGAATGAGTGAGGAAATATTGACCAAGAGGATATATGTGTCGGAGGTGGAGGGAACGAGAAGTGGGAGACCAAATTTGAGGTGGAAAGATGGAGTGAACAAGATTTTGTGTGATCGGGGCCTGAACATGCAGGAGGGTGAAAGGAGGGCAAGGAATAGAGTGAATGGATCGATGTGGTATACCGGGGTTGACGTGCTGTCAGTGGATTGAATCAGGGCATGTGAAGCGTCTGGGGTAAACCATGGAAAGCTGTGTGGGTATGTATATTTGCATGTGTGGACGTATGTATATACATGTGTATGGGGGTGGGTTGGGCCATTTCTTTCGTCTGTTTCCTTGCACTACCTCACAAACGCGGGAGACAGCGGAAAAAAAAAAAATAAATAATATATAAAATATAAAAATATATATATATATATTATATATATATACACGCAGACACTACATACATACACATGTGCATATTCATGCTTGCCTTCGTCCATTCCCATTGGTATCCTGCTCTACAGGAATACAGCATTGCTATCCCCTGCTTCAGCGAGGTAGCGCCAGGGATACAGAAAAAAAAAGGCCACATTCATTCACACTCAGTCTGTAGGCGTTATGTGTAATGCACCAAAACCACAGCTCCCAATCTACATCCAGGCCCCACAGACCTTTCTATGCTTCACATGCTCTGGTTCAGTCCATTGATAGCACGTTGACCCCGGTATATCACATCATTCCAATTCACTCTATTCCTTGCATGCCTCTCATCCTCCTGCCTGTTCAGGCCCAGATCACTCAAAATCTTTTCCATTCCATCCTTCCATCTCCAATTTGGTCTCCCGCTTCTCCTTGTTCCCTCCACTTCTGACACATACATCATCTATGTCAATCTTTCCTCAATCATTCTCTCCATATGTCCAAACCTATTTCCTCAATCATTCTCTCCAAATGTCCAAACCATTTCAAAACATCCTCTTCTGCTCTCTCAACCATACTCTTTATATTTCCATATATTTCTCTCACCCTTACATTACTTACTCGATCAAACCACCTCACACCACATATCGTCCTCAAACATTTCATTTCTTACACATCCACCCTCCTCTGTACAACCCTATCTTTAGCCCATGCCTCGCAACATATAACATTGCAGGAACTACTATTCCTTCAAACAAACTCATTTTTGCTCTCTGAGATAACATTCTCTCCTTCCACACATTCTTCATATATACAGTCTAAGCTGATTCTTAAATGTATTAATTGTGAAATGTAAATGAAACAAAAGTATATTCCAAGTAAATTATCCTATCTGTTTATCAATTAACAAACATTTATCAATAATGGCAATAATTTTGATGACATGAAAGAGCTTGGCAAAAGTCTCTGACTTTCATAACGCAGAATAAAGCCTATCTGACCTAAGTTCCCTTTAAAAGATGTTAGTATCAATACTTTCACTCAAAATACATGAGTACATAATCCTTAATAAAGGCATATACAATATCACTGGTGTTTACTATACTCAACACATATCTTTAGAATTATACTACAGACATGTAGAGTCAAAGTTATTTCTATTCTCAGAAAGAAAAAGAAATAGTGTATAAAAAAAAATGTGTACTCACCAATCCATGAGATGTAGACTGTTGCTGTTGAAGATGAAGACGAAAGTCAAAATACTGTTTGTGTACTATTATGCAATTCCACCATGCACAGCAAATCATTACATTAAATTTTAATAAAACAAAGTACTGAGGACTCTGTACCTTGTGGTAAAGAAAAAGGAAATAAATAGTTTTGATCAAGGTTGCTCTGATGAAACTTAAGGAGCAAGATTTTAAAGGGTCTGATTCTCAAGGAGTCACAATGGAAATGAACAAAAAGGCACAACTACAAAGAATAGGAATGCTTTAGAGGTTATAAAATGTTCATGGTGTCACAAAAACAAAGTAAAATATGCATCATATGGAAGCGAAGGTTAAAACACTTCTGAAAAACCATGATAATAATTTGGTGGGAGAGAGAAAACTAGTATATGAGGACATAGTAATATTATAATGCAATTGCAGGATCCCATCTCCAGGGATTCCTGCAGTTTCATGGCTGCACTACAATCAGTAGCAGGGTAAGGATGAACTCCTTTGGAGTATGAAATTCTTTGATGAGATTGTACTCCGACGATACACCTTTGATGAAGGTAGCTTTTCATTTGTATGTAACCGTTAGGAGACTGAGTCTAGTCATGCCAGTATGAGTAACCACTAGGAGACTGAGTTTAGTCATGCCAGTATGAGTACATGGGTCACTAAACTTTAAAGTAACAATAAGAAAGGGTCAAGTGGGATTAATCTTTTGTCTTCTAGCAATATGTCAGCCAAGGAAAATTTCTGTGGCTGAGGGACAAGAAAAACTATAAAGTTGAGAGGACTGAGAAAACTGTAAGGTAAGGTATCATGGAAAATGCTATGATGAGATAGGTGAAGATAAAAAGCTTTCATAATAAATTTATGAATAAAAAAGAAATATGAAAGAACCAGGAGCACTGAAGAGGGTGATAGGAAGCTCCATCACCTGGCCATCAAATGAATTAGATCACTAAAGCATAATCGCTGAAACAAAAAGGTACAGATTATTATTGATTTCTGGGCTGGATGAAGACTACATTCAAAGGAAAAAAAGGTTCAATGTAGAAAATAATATGATAAAAGAGATGCTTCAGGCAATACTATTTGAAATATAGTATTTCAAGGTAAATGAAGAAACACAGAAAATATAAGGGAGAAGATCCATAATGGCTACTTTCAAGAATACAACAATGAGGTGGTGTAAAGGTATGCAAAGAAACATACACACTGTGAATAAGTTGGTAAGGTGCTTATTATAAGATATACACCAAGAAGGAGAGTGGAAAAAACAGACCGACCATGGTTTACAGAATTCACATCACTAAAGCAAGGACACAAAATATATCAAACACTGGGAAAAAAGTAGGTTACAAAATTATTCATGAATGCAAATTGATCTGAAGAAGGCATATAACAGGGTCGATAGAGATGCTTTGTGAAAGGTTTTAAGAATATATGGTGTGGGAGGTAAGTTGCTAGAAGCAGTGAAAACTTTTAACAAGGAGTAAGGTATGTGTATGAGTAGGAAGAGAGGAGAGTGATTGGTTCCCAGTGAATGTTGGTTTGCAGCAGGGGTGTGTGATGTCCCCTTGGTTGTTTAATTTGTTTATGGATGAGGTGGTTAGGGAGGTAAATGCAAGAGTTTTGGAGAGAGAGGCAAGTATGCAGTCTATTTATGGATGAGATGGCCTGAGAAGTGAGTCAGTTGTTGTTCTCTGATGATACAGTTCCAGTGGCTGATTCGGGTGAGAAACTGCAGAGGTGGGTGACTGAGTTTGGAAAAGTGTGTGAAAGGAGACAGTGGAGAGTAAATGTGAATAAGAGCAAGGTTATTAGGTTCAGTAGGGTTGAGGGACAAGTTAAATGAGATGTAAGTTTGAATGAAGAAAAATTGGTGGAAGAGAAGTGTTTTAGATATCTGGGAGTGGATTTAGCAATGGATGGAACCATGGAAGCAGAAGTGAGTCACAGGTGGGGACGAGGCGAAGGTTCTGGGAGTGATTAAGAATAAGTGGAAAGAGAGAACGTTATGTCAGAGAGCAAAAATGGGTATGTTTGAAAGAATAGTAGCTCCAATAATGTTATATGGTTGTGAGGCATGGGCTATAGATAGAGTTGTATGAAGGAGGGTGGATGTGTAAGAAATGAAATGCTTGAGGATGATATGTGGTGTGAGGTGGTTTGAGCGAGTAAGTAATGAAACGGTAAGAGAGATGTGTGGTAAGAAAAGGAGTGTGGTTGAGAGAGCAGAAGAGGGTCTTTTGAAATGGTTTGGACATATGGAGAGAATGAGTGAGGAGAGATTGACAGAGAGGATATGTGTGTCAGAATAGAAGGGAATAAAGAGAAGATCAAATTGGAGGTGGAAGGATGGAGAGAAAAGGATTTTGAGTGGGACCTGAACATACAGGTGTGTGAGAGGCATGCATGAAATAGAGTGAATTGGAACGATGTGGTATACCGGGGTCGACATGCTGTCAATGGATCAACCAAGGCATGTAAAGCGTCTAGGGGAACCATGAGAAGGTCGGTGAGGCAAGGATGTGGATAAGGAGCTGTGGTTTTGGTGCACTGCACAAGACAGCTAGAGGCTGAGTGTAAACGAATGTGACATTTTCTGGTCTGTTTTCCTGCCGTTACCTCACTGAAGCAGGGGGTTGCAATGCTATTTCCAGTGAAGTGGGGTAGCGCCAGGAAAGGATGAAGGCAAGCAAGTATGAATATGTACATTTGTATATATGTATATTTCTGTGTATGTGTATATAAATATGTATGCATATGTTAATATGTATAAGTATGTATATGTGTGTGTATGGGCATTTAAGTATATATATATATATATATGTATATATATTATTATTATTTTGCTATGTCTCTGTCTCCTGCGTTAGTAAGGTAGCGCAAGGAAACAGACGAAAGAATGGCCCAACCCACCCACATACACATATATATACATACACATCCACACACGCAAATATACATACCTATACATCTCAATGTATACGTATATATACACACACAGACATATACATATATACACATGTACATAATTCATACTGTCTGCCTTTATTCATTCCCATCACCACCTCGCCACACATGGAATAACAACCCCCTCCCCCCTCATGTGTGTGAGGTAGCGCTAGGAAAAGACAACAAAGGCCCCATTGGTTCACACTCAGTCTCTAGCTGTCATATAATAATGCACCGAAACCACAGCGCCCTTTCCACATCCAGGCCCCACACCACTTTCCATGGTTTACTCCAGACGCTTCACATGCCCTGGTTCAATCCACTGACAGCACGTCGACCCCGGTATACCACATTGTTCCAATTCACCCTATTCCTTGCCTGCCTTTCACCCTCCTGCATGTTCAGGCCCCAATCAATCAAAATCTTTTTCACTCCATCTTTCCACCTCCAATTTGTCCCCCACTTCCTTGTTCCCTCCACCTCTGACACATATATCCTCTTGGTCAATCTTTCCTCACTCATTCTCTCCATGTGACCAAACCATTTGAAAACACCCTCTTCTGCTCTCTCAACCACACTCTTTTTATTACCACACATCTCTCTTACCTTATCATTACTTACTCAATCAAACAGCCTCACACCACATATTGTACTCAAACATCTCATTTCCAGCACATCAACCCTCCTCTGCACAACTCTATCTATAGCCCACGCCTAACAACCATATAACATTGTTGGAACCACTATTCCTTCAAACATACCCATTTTTGCTTTCCGAGATAATGCTCTTGATTTCCACACATTCTTCAATGGTCCTAGAACTTTCGCCCCTTCCCCACACTATGATTCACTTCCGCTTCCATGGTTCCATCCGCTGCCAGATCCACTCCCAGATATCTAAAACACTTCACTTTCTCCAGTTTTTCTCCATTCAAACTTACCTCCCAATTGACTTGTCCCTCAACCCTACTGTACCTAATAACCTTGCTCTTATTCACATTTACTCTCTTTACAAACTCAGTCACCAGCTTCTGCAGTTTCTCACACAAATCAGCCACCAGCGCTGTATCATCAGCGAACAACAACTGACTCACTTCCCAAGCTCTCTCATCCACCACAGACTGCATACTTGCCCCTCTTTCCAAGACTCTAGCAGTCACTTCCCTAACAACCCCATCCATTAACAAATTAAACAACCAATGAGACATCATACACCCCTGCCGCAAACCTACATTCACTGAGAACCAAACACTTTCCTCTCTGCCTACATGTACACATGCCTTACATCCTCGATAAAAACTTTTCACTGCTTCTAACAACTTGCCTCCCACACCATATATTCTTAATACCTTCCACAGAGAATCTCTATCAACTCTATCATATGCCTTCTCCAGATCCATAAATGCTACATACAAATCCATTTGCTTCTCTAAATATTTCTCACATACATTCTTCAAAGCAAACACCTGATCCACACATCCTCTACCACTTCTGAAACCACACTGCTCTTCCCCAATCTGATGCTCTGTACATGCCTTCACCCTCTCAATCGATACCCTCCCATATAATTTACCAGGAATACTCAACTCATATATATATATATATATATATATATATATATTCCCTGGGGATAGGGGAGAAAGAATACTTCCCACGTATTCCCTGCGTGTCGTAGAAGGCGACTAAAAGGGGAGGGAGCGGGGGGCTGGAAGTCCTCCCCTCTCAATTTTTTTTTTAATTTTCCAAAAGAAGGAACAGAGAAGGGGGCCAGGTGAGGATATTCCCTCAGTGGCCCAGTTCTCTGTTCTTAACGCTACCTCGCTAATGCGGGAAATGGCGAATAGTTTGAAAAAATATATATATATATATATATATATATATATATATATATATATATATATATATATATATACATATATATATCCCTGGGGATAGGGGAGAAAGAATACTTCCCACTTATTCCCTGCGTGTCGTAGAAGGCGACTAAAAGGGGAGGGAGCGGGGGGCTGGAAATCCTCCCCTCTCACTATCTTTTTTTAATATTCCAAAAGAAGGAATAGAGAAGGGGGCCAGGTGAGGATATTCCCTTAAAGACCCAGTTCTCTGTTCTTAACGCTACCTCGCTAACGCGGGAAATGGCGAATAGTTTGAAAGAAAAGAAAGAAATATATATATATATATATATATATATATATATATATATATTTTTTTTTTTTGCTTTGTCGCTGTCTCCCGCGTTTGCGAGGTAGCGCAAGGAAACAGATGAAAGAAATGGCCCAACTCACCCCCATACACATGCCTTGATTCAATCCACTGACGGCACGTCAACCCCGCTATACCACATCGCTCCAATTCACTCTATTCTTTGCCCTCCTTTCACCCTCCTGCATGTTCAGGCCCCGATCACACAAAATCTTTTTCACTCCATCTTTCCACCTCCAATTTGGTCTCCCTCTTCTCCTCATTCCCTCCACCTCCGACACATATATCCTCTTGGTCAATCTTTCCTCACTCATTCTCTCCATGTGACCAAACCATTTCAAAAGACCCTCTTCTGCTCTCTCAACCACGCTCTTTTTATTTCCACACATCTCTCTTACCGTTACGTTACTTACTCGATCAAACCACCTCACACCACACATTGTCCTCAAACATCTCATTTCCAGCACATCCATCCTCCTGCGCACAACTCTATCCATAGTCCACGCTTCGCAACCATACAACATTGTTGGAACCACTATTCCTTCAAACATACCCATTTTTGCTTTCCGAGATAATGTTCTCGACTTTCACACATTTTTCAAGGCTCCCAGAATTTTCTCCCCCTCCCCCACCCTATGATCCACTTCCGCTTCCATGGTTCCATCCGCTGCCAGATCCACTCCCAGATATCTAAAACACTTCACTTCCTCCAGTTTTTCTCCATTCAAACTCACCTCCCAATTGACTTGACCCTCAACCCTACTGTACCTAATAACCTTGCTCTTATTCACATTTACTCTTAACTTTCTTCTTTCACACACTTTACCAAACTCAGTCACCAGCTTCTGCAGTTTCTCACATGAATCAGCCACCAGCGCTGTATCATCAGCGAACAACAACTGACTCACTTCCCAAGCTCTCTCATCCCAACATACTTCATACTTGCCCCTCTTTCCAAAACTCTTGCATTCACCTCCCTAACAACCCCATCCATAAACAAATTAAACAACCATGGAGACATCACACACCGCTGCCGCAAACCTACATTCACTGAGAACCAATCACTTTCCTCTCTTCCTACACGTACACATGCCTTACATCCTCGATAAAAACTTTTCACTGCTTCTAACAACTTGCCTCCCACACCATATATTCTTAATACCTTCCACAGAGCATCTCTATCAACTCTATCATATGCCTTCTCCAGATCCATAAATGCTACATACAAATCCATTTGCTTTTCTAAGTATTTCTCACATACATTCTTCAAAGCAAACACCTGATCCACACATCCTCTACCACTTCTGAAACCACACTGCTCTTCCCCAATCTGATGCTCTGTACATGCCTTCACCCTCTCAATCAATACCCTCCCATATAATTTGCCAGGAATACTCAACAAACTTATACCTCTGTAATTTGAGCACTCACTCTTATCCCCTTTGCCTTTGTACAATGGCACTATGCACGCATTCCGCCAATCCTCAGGCACCTCACCATGAGTCATACATACATTAAATAACCTTACCAACCAGTCAACAATACAGTCATCCCTTTTTTAAGAAATTCCACTGCAATACTATCCAAACCTGCTGCCTTGCCGGCTTTCATCTTCCGCAAAGCTTTTACTACCTCTTCTCTGTTTACCAACTCATTTTCCCTAACCCTCGCACTTTGCACACCACCTCGACCAAAACACCCTATATCTGCCACTCTATCATCAAACACATTCAACAAACCTTCAAAATACTCACTCCATCTCCTTCTCACATCACCACTACTTGTTATCACCTCCCCATTTGCGCCCTTCACTGAAGTTCCCATTTGCTCCCTTGTCTTACGCACTTTATTTACCTCCTTCCAGAACATCTTTTTATTCTCCCTAAAATTTAATGATACTCTCTCACCCCAACTCTCATTTGCCCTTTTTTTCACCTCTTGCACCTTTCTCTTGACCTCCTGTCTCTTTCTTTTATACGTCTCCCACTCAATTTCATTTTTTCCCTGCAAAAATCGTCCAAATGCCTCTCTCTTCTCTTTCACTAATACTCTTACTTCTTCATCCCACCACTCACTACCCTTTCTAATCAACCCACCTCCCACTCTTCTCATGCCACAAGCATCTTTTGTGCAATCCATCACTGATTCCCTAAATACATCCCATTCCTCCCCCACTCCCCTTACTTCCATATATATATATATATATATATATATATACTTCCTACGCATTCCTCACGTGTCGTAGAAGGCGACTAAAGGGGACGGGAGCGAGGGGCTAGAAACCCTCCCCTCCTTGTATTTTAACTTTCTAAAAGGGGAAACAGAAGAAGGAGTCATGCAGGGAATGCTCATCCTCCTTTAAGGCTCAGACTGGGGTGTCTAAATGTGTGGATGTAACCAAGATGAGAAAAAAGGAGAGATAGGAAGTATGTTTGAGGAAAGGAACCTGAATGTTTTGGCTCTGAGTGAAACGAAACTCAAGGGTAAAGGGAAAGAGTGGTTTGGGAATGTCTTAGGAGTAAAGTCAGGGGTTAGTGAGAGGACGAGAGCAAGGGCAGGAGTAGTACTACTCCTGAAACAGGAATGGTGGGAGTATGTGATAGAGTGTAAGAAAGTAAACTCTAGATTGATATGGGTAAAACTGAAAGTTGATGGAGAGAGATGGGTGATTATTGGTGCATATGCACCTGGACATGAGAAGAAAGATCATGAGAGGCAAGTGTTTTGGGATCAGGTGAGTGAGTGTGTTAGTAGTTTTGATGCACAAGACTGGGTTATAGTGATGGGTGATTTGAATGCAAAGGTGAGTAATGTGGCAGTTGAGGGAATAATTGGTGTACATGGGGTGTTCAGTGTTGTAAGTGGAAATGGTGAAGAGCTTGTAGATTTATGTGCTGAAAAAAGGACTGGTGATTGGGAATACCTGGTTTAAAAAGAGCGATATACATAAGTATACGTATGTAAGTAGCAGAGATGGCCAGAGAGTGTTGGATTACGTGTTAATTGACAGATTATGTTTTGATTGATAGGTATGCGAAAGAGAGACTTTTGGAGGTTAATGTGCTGAGAGGTGCAACAGGAGGGATGTCTGATCATTATCTTGTGGAGATGAAGGTAAAGATTTGTAGAGGTTTTCAGAAAACAAGACAGATTAATGGGGTGAAGAGAGTGGTGAGAGTAAGTGAGCTTCGGAAGGAGACTGTGTGAGGAAGTACCAGGAGAGACTGAGTATAGAATGGAAAAAGGTGAGTATAAAGGACGTAAGGGGAGTGGGGGAGGAATGGGATGTATTTTGGGAAGCAGTGATGGCTTGTGCAAAAGATGCTTGTGGCATGAGAAGTGTGGGAGGTGGGCTGATTAGAAAGGGTAGAGTGGTGGGATGAAGTAAGATTATTAGTGAAAGAGAAGAGAGAGGTATTCGGACGATTTTTGCAGGGAAATACTGCAAATGACTCGGAGAGGTATAAAAGAAAGAGGCAGGAGGTCAAGAGAAAGGTGCAAGAAGTGAAAAAGAGGGCAAATGAGAGTTGGGGTGAGAGAGTATCATTAAATTTTAGGATGAATAAAAAGATGTTTTGGAAGGAGGTAAATAAAGTGCGTCAGACAAGGGAACAAATGGGAACATCAGTGAAGGGGGCTAATGGGGAGGTGATAACAAGTAGTGGTGATGTGAGCAGGAGATGGCATGAGTATTTTGAAGGTTTGTTGAATGTGTTTGATGATAGAGTGGCAGATATAGGGTGTTTTGGTCGAGGTGGTGTGCAAAGTGAGAGGGTTAGGGAGAATGATTTGGTAAACAGAGAAGAGGAAGTAAAAGCTTTGCGGAAGATGAAAGCCAGCAAGGCAGCGGGTTTGGATGGTATTGCAGTGGAATTTATTAAAAAAGGGGGTGACTGGTTGGTAAGATTATTTAATGTATGTATGACTTATGGTGAGGTGCCTGAGGATTGGCGGAATGCTTGCATAGTGCCATTGTACAAAGGCAAAATGGATAAAAGTGAGTGCTCAAATTACAGAGGTATAAGTTTGTTGAGTATTCCTGGGAAATTATATGAGAGGGTATTGATTGAGAGGGTGAAGGCTGGTACAGAGCATCAGATTGGGGAAGAGAAGTGTGGTTTCAGAAGTGGTAGACGATGTGTGGATCAAGTGTTTGCTTTGAAGAATGTGAGAAATATTTAGAAAAGCAAATGCATTTATTTGTATGTAGCAGTTATGGATCTGGAGAGGGCATATGATAGAGTTGATAGAGATGCTCTGTGGAAGGTATTAAGAATATATGGTGTGGGAGGCAAGTTGTTAGAAGCAGTGAAAAGCTTTTATTGAGGATGTAAGACAGGTGTACATGTAGGAAGAGAGGAAAGTGGTTGGTTCTCAGTGAATGTTGGTTTGCGGCAGGGGTGTGTGATGTCTCCATGGTTGTTTAATCTGTTTATGGATGGGGTTGTTAGGGAGGTGAATGCAAGAGTTTTGGAAAGAGGGGCAAGTATGCAGTCTGTTCTGGATGAGAGAGCTTGGGGGAAGTGAGTCAGTTGTTGTTCGCTGATGATACAGCACTGGTGGCTGATTCGAGTGAGAAACTGCAGAAGCTGGTGACTGAGTTTGGTAAAGTGTGTGAAAGAAGAAAGCTGAGAGTAATTGTGAATAAGAGCATGGTTATTAGGTAAAGTAGGGTGGAGGAACAAGTCAATTGGAAGGTAAGTTTGAATGGAGAAAAACTGGAGGAAGTGAAGTGTTGTAGATAACTGGAGTGGATTTGGCAGCGGATGGAACCATGGAAGCGAAAGTGAATCATAGGGTGGGGGAGGGGGGCAAAAGTTCTGGGAGCATTGAAGAATGTGTGTGGAAGTCGAGAACGTTATCTCAGAAAGCAAAAGTGGGTATGTTTGAAGGAATAGTGGTTCCAACAATGATATATGGTTGCGAGGCGTGGGCTATAGATAGAGTTGTGCAGAGGAGGGTGGATGTGCTGGAAATGAGATGTTTGAGTACAATATGTGGTGTGAGGTGGTTTGATCGAGTAAGTAATGAAAGGGTAAGAGAGATGTGTGGAAATATAAGAGTGTGGTTGATAGCAGAAGAGGGTGTTTTGAAATGGTTTGGTCACAGGGAGAGAATGAGTGAGGAAAGATTGACAAAGAGGATATATGTGTCAGAGGTGGAGGGAACGAGGAGAAGTGGGAGACCAAACTGGAGGTGGAAAGATTGAGTGAAAAAGATTTTGAGTGATCAGGGCCTGAACATGCAGGAGGGGAAAGGTGCGCAAGGAATAGAGGGAACTGGAATGATTTGGTATACCAGGGTCGACGTGCTGTCAATGGATTGAACCAGGGCATGTGAAGTGTCTGGGGTAAACCATGGAAAGTTCTGTGGGGCCTGAAAAAGGGAGCTGTGGTTTCAGTGCATTATACATGACAGCTAGAGACTGAGTGTGAACGAATGTGGCCTTTGTTGTCTTTTCCTAGTGCTACATGCACATGCGGGGGGGGGGGGGTATTTAATGTGTGGCAGGGTGGCAACAGGAATGAATAAGGGCAGACGGTATGAATGTTCATCTTTTTTTTTCTTTCTTCTTTGTCGCTGTCTCTCGCGTTAGCTAGGTAGTGCAAGGAAACAGACGAAAGAGTGGCCCAACCCATCCACATACACATGTATATACATACACGTCCACACATGCAAATATACATACCTATACATCTCAACGTATACATATATATACACACACAGACATATATACACATGTACATAATTCATGCTTCTGCCTTTATTCATTCCCATCGCCACCTCGCCACACATGAAATAACAACACCCTCCCCCCTCATGTGTGCAAGGTAGCACTATGTACATGTGTATATATGTATATGTCTGTGTGTGTATATATATGTATACATTGAGATGAATAGGTATGTATATGTGTGTGTGTGGACATGTATGTATATACATCTATATGTGGTTGGGTTGGGCCACTCTTTTGTCTGTTTCTTTACAATGCCTTGCTAATGCGGGAGACAGCGACAGAGTATAATAAATATAAATAAATAAATAAATATATATGTGTGTGTGTGTATATGAATGGATAGGCCATTCTTCATCTGTTTCCAGGCACTACCTCGCTGACCCGGGAAACAGTGATTATGATGAATGTAAATAAATAAGTGTATTAGTAGTAAATGGTACAGAACTGTAACTGTTGAGAAAAAAGTTCACTAAGGAGATGGTCATGCACCTAATCATTCCAAAAGGATATACATGAACATTGAAGGAAGGAAGTCAGATGAGGAGGGTCTCTGATCCTTACTTAAGGTTTCAGGGATTAAGAAAAAAAACTGAATGGTAAACAATCCTTCAAAAAATTTTGAAAGTACAAACATTCTATTCAAGTATTAAAGGCAAAATCTGGATAGCATTGAAGTGAGTGAGATCCATTTTCCTCGGTGGGATTTCTAATCATGAAGGATTCTGGCAAAGAAATTGTATGGCAACACCTTGACTGACTCACTGGGACAGACATACTGAAATGTTTAGAATGGTTTCAGGAAACCTTCCCATAAAACCATATCAATGACCACAGTAAAATAACAAGGATTTACCAACCATCAAAACCTGATTTCATTTTCATGTCAAAGAGCCTAAAATAAAAAGTGGTATAGAAAGTTCCGATTAGAGTATTTAACTAGTGAAAAAACACAGGTATCAATGAAATCTATGAAGTCTAAAATGCAAATATCAGGAGATGGGTACTAATGGTATGTGGTGGAGATGGACTTCAAGAGAAAAGAAATAGGATTGAAAAAATTGTCTAGGGGACTGCTAGATATCTCAGTGCCTTTTCCCAGTTGTTAGTATTGTCCATTGGTATGGGTCATGACGTTTTAGTATTCTGTTAGTGTCTTTTAGATTCTCAATGTTTTGTAAAGCTTCCCCCTCATCATGACTCATGAGTAATGGGGCAAGAGTGACTTCATGAAGAAAACACTTTTGAGCTTTTTATTGAATTCCTTACATTATCTGAACATCATCCTCAACTATTTTTCCCTCTAAATCCCTTCAGCTGCTCTTTCACAGACAATCTACCGACAAATTTTAAAAAAAGCTGTGTGTGCATGCATTTCATAATTTTTCATGAATGCTTCATATGCAATTTCAACCCACTAACAGCATGTATACCACAATGTTCTTATTCGTTCTTTCTCAGGCATGCCTCTCAACCTTGAAAGTTTAGGTCCCGATAACTACAAGCCTCTTTCATATCTTTCAACTATAACCTTCTTGATCTCCCTAACATTACATAAAATCAAACTATATAAAGGAGTGGTAAAGAAACACATTATGGAACATCTTGTCAGTAACAATATCTTAAATGAAAGCAGCATGGATATGCACCAGGTAAAACTGCACATATACAAGTTCACTATAATGACATATATGAAACTACTGCAAGGGCAAAGAATGGATACTGCTTTCCTTGATCTGGATAAAGCAACTGACACTGAACACTATCAGGTTATCAGAGGATGTGGAGAGACAAAACACAGAGAATTTTTTGAAAAATGGATTAAAGAAATTTTAACCAATGGAAAATTGTGAGTGGTGCCAAACATAACCATCCAGACAATGATGTGCTTTCAGGTGTACCACAGGGGAAAGCATTAGCTTTACTATTCTTTGTCATAATGATTTCAAATAACACAAGACAGAGGGTATGGAAAAAGACAAAAAAAAATTAAAAAGGCTTGGGTACTACATACAAATAGGCAGAAGAAAACCTAACAAACACTAATAAAGAGAAGTTGGAGCAAAAACATCACAGTGTCTTCCTACATGAGCCTAATTGAAAGAGACAAAAGAAAATATAAAAAATCTAGGAGTCATCATAAAAAAAAAAACTTGAATTTAGGGAACATAATGATAAAATAGAGCTTTCAAGCCCGATAAGAGCTTTAACAATAAGAGACAGAAAGCTAAAGATGAAAGTGTTCATTGTTCATATAACAGGGAAAAGAGACAACAGTTGTGTTATATAATCACCAAGTAAAGAGATGGAAACAACTAAGTTAGAAAAAAAGATACTCTTCACAAGCAAAACTGATGGCCTCCAGCATAGGGACTTCTAAAAGAAGTAGAAAGTACTTGAAGTGTACAGTCTAAAACTATGGGAGAGATACATGATTACAAATACAAGGCAGTGAACAGAAGTCTTAAAGAATAATGTTCTAAATCTGAAAGCATCTTGAAAGGACAGATACATAATTATCAACTCGGGAAAAATTCTTTATAACATACCAACGGGAACAATTCCTGGGAACACACCAAATGTTATCATATGAAAATATTCATGTGTCCTGAGAAAAGCTTTAAAAATGATCTAATGTAATACCAGGAGATGTAATACCAGGAGAAACAAGAAACATGCATGGAGTGACTGAAGAAACATTTAATAGAAAATCAGACTCAAGACTGAAGTAGCAACAGACAAAAACCATCATTCAACAAGAGACACAATGTTTCAAGATTATGTCATTCTGGCATAATCTTGACAAAGACACTCATACCTAAGTACTACCCCCTTGGTCCCTTCACTTCTCAAATATATATCCTCAGAGTCTGTCTCTCTTTGCTCATCCTCTGCACATGTCCAAACCACTTCAGCATTAACTGATTTGCTTTCGTAATCATATTCTTCCACTGTTATTCTCAACGTGATAAATCTGCCTCAGTAACATACTATCCTCAGACACATCTCCAGCACTTGCTCTGTCTCCATTCTTCCATATTAAAGGCCACAGATTCACATCCATACGACAGTCGAGACTGTTATACCTTCAAATATACCCATCTTTGTCTTAGCATATAGTGACCTCTCCTTCCACACATTCTTCAATACACCAAAGACTTTAGGCCCATCTCTCCCATCTTCTGCAACTCAATGCAGCCTCCATGGTTCCATCCGCTGTCAAGGTATTTAGGCATTCCACTTCCTCCAGGCTTTCCCTATTCAAACTTACTCTAAAAACATCCTGTTCCATCTCCCTGCGGCATCTTATCATCATGCATTTCTTCCCATTAACTCATGTTTTCTCCTTTTAAACATTGTCACCATCCTCTAGAGTTTCCCTCTCAAGTCTCCTATCAAAACGGTCATCTTCAAACAGTAACTCTTTCAATGACCACTCCCATACCCATAGCAGGTGCACTCAACAATCCTATGCCTATATAATTTGAACATTTCTTTTGTCCCCACTTCACTTACCTTTCCAACCCAAACACCAACATCTGCCAGCCTATTATCAAATACATTCAACAACCCTTTAAAATACCCAATCAATCTTCTCCTTCCCTCATCACTACTTGTTATCACTTGTCCATTTTCCTATTCAAAGATGATCCCATTTGTTCTATTTTGTCCAAAACTATCTACCTCCTTCCAAAACATCTTATTCTCCCTGAAGTTTACTAATGCTCACTCACCCCTGCTCTCTTTTCCAGCCCCTGCACCTTCTTTTTGACCTTCTGCCACTTTCTCTTGTATGTCTCCCAATCATTTGCACTCCTTTCCTGTAAGTGATGCCCTTACACCTCTGTTTCTTATTTCACCTACAACTTTTTTTGTCATCCCAAAACTCACACTCACTACTTTTTTTCACACACCTCTCAAGCACATGACAGCAATATATAATTATTTTCATTATGCTTAATTGCCGTCTCCCACATTAGTGAGGTAGAGCAAGGAAACACATGAAAATGGCCCAACCCACCCACATACACATGTATATACATAAATGCCCACACACGCACATATACATACATAAATACATATACATTTCAATGTATACACACATATACATACACAGACATATACATATATATATATACACATGTACATATTCATATTTGCTGCCTTCATCCATTCCCGTCGCCACCCCGCCACAAATGAAATAGCATCCCCCAAGCGAGGTAGTGCCAGGAAAAGACTAAAAAAAAGGCCACATTCGTTCACACTCAGTCTCTAGCTGTCATGTGTAATGCACCGAAACCAAGGCTCCCTTTCCACATCCAGGCCCCACAAAACTTTCCATGGATTACCCACTTCACATGCCCTGGTTCAGTCCATTGACAGCACGTCCACCCCAGTATACCACGTCGTTCCAATGCAATCTATTCCTTGCACATATTTCACCCTCCTGCATGTTCAGGCCCCAATCACTCAAAATCTTTTTCACTCCATCCTTCCACCTCCAATTTGGTCTCCCGCTTCTCCTTCTTCCCTCCACCCCTGATACATATATCCTCTTTGTCAGTCCTTCCTCACTCATTCTCTCCATGTGTCCAAACCATTTTAACAAACCCTCTTCTGCTCTCTCAACCATACTCTTTTATGGATCTGGAGAAGGCATACAATAGAGCTGATAAAGAAGCTCTGTGGAAGGTATTGAGAGTATATGGTGTGGGAGGTAAGTTGCTAGAAGTAGTGAAATGTTTTTATCGAGGATGTAAGGCATGTGTACGAGTAGGAAGAGAGGAAAGTGATTGGTTCCCAGTAAATGTCGGTTCGTGGCAGGGGTGTGTGATGTCTCCATGGTTGTTTAATTTGTTTATGGATGGGACTGTCAGGGAGGTGAATGCAAGAGTTTTGGAGTATGCACTCTGTTCTATACGAGAGGGCTTGGGAAGTGAGTCAGTTGTTGTTCGCTAATGATACAGCGCTGGTGGCTGATTCGGGTGAGAAACTGCAGAACCTGGTGACTGAGTTTGGTAACATGTGAAAGAAGAAAGCTGAGAGTAAATGTGAATAAGAGCAAGGTTATTATGTTCAGTAGGGTGGAGGAACAAGTCAATTGGGAGGTAAGTTTGAATGGAGAAAAACTGGAGAAAGTGAAGTGTTTTAGATATCTGGGAGTGCATGAAGCAGCAGATGGAACCATGGAAGCATAAGTGAGTCACAGGGTGGGGGAGGGGGCAAAGGTTCTGGGAGCATTGAAGAATGTGTGGAGGGCAAGAAAGTTATCTCAAAAAGCAAAAAATGGGTACGTTTGAAGGAATAGTGGTTTCAACAATGTTATATGGTTGCGAGGCATGGGCAATAGATAGGGTTGTGCGGAGAGTGGATGTGTTGCAAATGAGATGTTTGAGGACAATATGTGGTGTGAGGTGGTTTGATCGAGTAAGTAATGAAAGGGTAAGAGAGATGTGTGGTAATAAAATTAGTGTGGTTATAAAAAGTGTGTGGTTGAGAGAGCAGAAGAGGGTGTACTGAAATAGTTTGGTCACATGGAGAGAATGAGTGAGGAAAGATTGACAAAGAGGATATATGTGTCCGAAGTTGAGGGAACGAGGAGAAATGGGAGACCAAATTGGAGGTGGAAGGATGGAGTGAAAAAGATATTGAGCGATCGGGGCCTGAACGTACAGGAGGATGAAAGGTGCACAAGGAATAGAGTGAACTGGAACGATGTGGTATACCGGGGTCGACGTGCTGTGAATAAGAATATGTTATGAGGGGCTGCTTGTGGAACGTTTGAGACAAGGGTGAAAATTTGTTGAGATTTTCAGAAGAGAAAATGCTACGGGCATGAAGAGGGTGGTGAAAGTAAGTGTGTTTGGAAAAGATGCTTGTATGAAGAGATGTCCGGAGAGACTCACAGTAGAATGGCAAAAGGGGAGAGTAAACAAAGAGAGGAGAAAGACTGAGGAATGATAAGTATTTAGGGAAGCAATACTAGCATGTGTATAGGAAATGGGTAGCATGAGGAAGGGGGGTCATGTGAAAAATGGTAGTGAGAGGTGGGATGATAAGTTGGTAATAAAAGATAAAAGTGAGGTGTATGGGCATTACTTACTGGGAAGGAATGTAAGTAATTGGGAGATGCACTACAGAAAGCAGCAGGAGGTCAAGATAAAGGGGCAAGGGCTGTAAAAGAGGGCAAATGACAGTTGTTATAAGCAAGTACAACAAACTTTGGGGAGAATATGAAAATGTATTGAAAGGAGGTTATTAGTGTGAAAAAAAACAATTGGAAACATTGGTGAATGGGGAAATGGGGGAAGTGATAACAGGCAGTAATGAGGTGAAGAAGAAATGGAGTGAGTACTTTCAGGGACTGATGAATGTGTCTGATGATAGGGTAGCAGACAGGGAGTTTGAGGTGGGGAGGTATGCAAAGTGAAAACTCATGGCAACTGGTTTAGTGACAAGACAAAAGGTGGTAAAAACCTTATTTTACATGAAATATGGCAAGGTGGCTTGAGTGGATGGTATAACAGTTGAAATTCTTGCAAAAGGGGTGACTATCTTGCAGATTAGTTAGTTAGAATTTTCACTGTATGCATGGATCACAGTGAGGTGCCTCAGGACTGGACAAATGCATGTAAAGTGCCACCATACAAAGGTAAGCAAAGGAGAGTGCTCGAATTACAGAGGCATAAGTTTGCTGAGTGGATGGCATTGCAGGTGAAATAAAAAAAAGGGGGAAATGGGTTATGTGATGTCACAATGGCCGTGCAGTCTGTTGGGGGGGTTAAGGGAAGAGTCAACTGTTGTTTGAGTACGATACTGTTAAAGTTGGTGAGTGAGTCTGGTATAATGTGTGAAAGAAGAGGTTGAGAATAAAACTGAAAAAAAAGCAAGGTTTTATATAAAGTTCAAAAGGGTTGAGGGTCAGGTTAGTTTGAGTAAGAAACTGTTAAAGTTGGTGTGTGAGTCTGGTATAATGTGAGAAAGAGGAGGTTGAGAGTAAAACTGAAAAAAAAGCAAGGTTTCATGTTTAAAAGGGTTGAGGGTCAGGTTAGTTCGGGTTTGAGTTGCGATGGAGATAAATTGGAGGAAGAAGTGTTTTAAATGCCTAAGAGTGGACACAGCAGCGAATGGAACCATGGAAGCAGAAGTTAGTCATAAGGAGGGCAAGGGGGTGAAGGATCTGGGAGCAATGAAGAATGTGGTGTGAGGTGGTTTGATCGAGTAAGTAACGTAAGGGTAAGAGAGATGTGTGGAAATAAATAGAGCGTGGTTGAGAGAGCAGAAGAGGGTGTTTTGAAATGGTTTGGTCACATGGAGAGAATGAGTGAGGAAAGATTGACCAAGAGGATATATGTGTCGGGGGTGGAGGGAACGAGGAGAAGAGGGAGACCAAATTGGAGGTGGAAAGATGGAGTGAAAAAGATTTTGTGTCATCGGGGCCTGAACATGCAGGAGGGTGAAAGGAGGGCAAGGAATAGAGTGAACTGGAGCGATGTGGTATACCGGGGTTGACGTGCTGTCAGTGGATTGAAACAAGGCATGTGAAGCGTCTGGGGTAAACCATGGAAAGCTGTGTAGGTATGTACATTTGCGTGTGTGGACGTATGTATATACATGTGTATGGGGGGAGGTTGGGCCATTTCTTTTGTCTGTTTCCTTGCGCTACCTCGCAAACGCGGGAGACAGCGACAAAGTATAATAATAATAATATATATATATATATATATATATATATATATATATATATATATATATATATATATATATATCAGAATTGGAGGGAAAAAGGCAAATGGCTAGATCAAACTGGAGATGGAAGATGGAATGAAAAAGATTCTGAGTGACTGGGGCCTGAACATGCGATAGGGTGAAAGGCATATTTGGAATAGAGTACACTAGAATGATGTGGTATACAGGGGTCATTGTGCTGTCAGCAGACTGACCCATGGCATGTGAAGCAGCCACAGTAAACCATGGAAAGGTCTGTGGGGCCTGGTTGTGGATAGGGAGCTGTGGTTTCAATGCAGTGCACAAGACAGCTTGAGAATGGATGTGAGCGAATGCGGCCTTCCTTCATCTGTTCCTGCCACTACCTAGCTAACCAGGGAAACATCACTCAAGTATGAAAAAAATAAGGTTAAGTGTACCTGGTAAGTTGCAAGGAAGTGGTAATTGAGAGGATGGTGGCAAGCACAGAATATCAGACTGGAAAAGGATGTGTGGACCAGGTGTGTGCTTTAAAAAAAATGTGGGCAAGAAATACATACAGAGACAGAAGGATCAGTACGTGGCATTAATGTAACTGGCATATATGATAAGGTTGATAGAGATGCTTTGTTGAAGACATTATAAATCCATGGACTGGGAGGAAAGCTGTTAGAAGCAGAGGGGAATATTCATCAAGAAAGTAAGGATGTGTGCAAGCAGATAGAGAGGAGGGTGAGCAGTTCAAGGTGAGTCTGTCACAGTTGGGATTTTCTTTTTTCTCTGGGGGGGAGGGGTGTCCGGGATGTGGGTTAGTTATGGCCTGCTTATGACATATCCCTTGTGGCATATTCAAGTGAGAAACTGCAGAAGCTGATATCTGAGTTTGGGAAAATGTGTGAAAGGATAAGGTCAAGAGTAACTGCGATTAAGAGCAATGTTATCAAGTTTAGCAGTAAAAACAGATACGTTATTTGGACAGTAAGTCTAAATGAAGAGAACTTGGAAAATATGGAGTGTTTTTGATACCTGAGAGTGGATATGGCAGTAATTAGATCTATGAGAGCTGAGGTGAGCCATAAGATGGCTTAAGGGGCAAGGTCCTGGACTCATTAAGGAAGATGCAAAAGAAGTCACTGTCAATCAGGGGAAAAAATGGATATGCTTGATGGTATAGCAGTCCTGCTGGTGCTGTACAGATCTGAGGTAAGGGCATTAGACAAAAATATAAAGATTAGATGAATGTGTTGGTGATGAAATGTTTGAGGACAAAATGTGGTGTGAGGAGAATTAATCAAATAAGAAATGGAAGGGTAAGAGAATGGTTTGGTAGTAAGATGAGCATGTATGAGACATGATGAGGTGTGCAGAAATTACATGGAAATACAGAGAAGTTGAATGAGGAGAGGATTTCATGTTGAAAGTGAAGAAAGAAAGAGAAAGGGGAACCAAGCTGGAGATGAAAGGGTGGACTGTACGATGCTTTAAAGATTCAGGGCCTGAGCATGCAAGAGGTTGCGATGCAATATACAGGGGACAACACGCTGTCAACGGCCGAATATGAAGTGGTTGAGGGAAACCACAGAAAGGTTTGTGGGGGGGGTCTGATTCTAGAAAAGGGGGCCCTGTTATTGTGCATTATACATGACAGCTAGAAAGTGGATGTGAGCAAATGAAGCCATCTCTTTGTCTGTTCCCAGCACTATCTTGTCAACATGGGAAGTAATAAACATACATGAAATGAAATTTTCACACCTTTACTGTTCCCTCGTTAGCAGGCTGGCACCAAGAACATACAGAGAACAGCCTCATTTGCTCAGAATCACTCTCAAGCTGTTATGTATAAAGCTCTTATCTACAACCAGGCTCCATAGACCTTTCTCTGGTTTCCCTTGGGCACTTCATAAGCACTGGTTCAGCCCACTAACAGTATGTAATCCCCTGTACATGACATCTCTCAAAATTGTTCCATTCCATGCAAGCCTCACTTCCTTCTACATGTTCAGGCCCTAAATACTCAGAGTTTCTTTCACTCCATCTTTCCATTGCCTTCTTGGTTTCCCCCTCTCTCTTGTTCCCTCTATTTCTTACTCAAGTACCCTCCTGTTACCCTTCTCCTGACTCATCCTCTCTTAATGTCCAAACCATTTCACACCCTGCTCGTCTCTGTCATATACATTCTTCTTTCTACCACACCTCTCTCTTACATTATCATTTCTTTCATGATCAACACTCCCCACACTAAATACTCTCCTCAAGCATTTCATTTACTACACATCCATCTTCTTTCTTACCTTCTCTATAGCCCATCCCTTGCATCCACACACCACCAAGAAGAATACTGTACCATCAAAGATAATCGTCTTGCCCTTATGGACAGTGACCTTTCTATCCACACACTCCTCAGTGTGCTCAAGACATAAGGTATCTTAAACACTCCACTACCCTGGTCTCTCCATTCAAACTATTTCCCAATACAAAACACTTCTGCACTTGATCCCAAATACCTCTCTTGGCCTTTTCATCTGAACTCTCTCTCACTCTAAGCAAGTCCCTTCATATAATAACATTCAGCACTAAAGACAATATGTTACAAAGAGTTGACAATAAAACAGTAGGTACAAAATGAGCAATACCAATTTTGGGTCAGTGATGATGGCTGCATATTCCACAAAAAAACAAAAAGCCCAGAAAAGCTTTTGGGCATTTCCCTTTAGAAGCATCTCATTCATGTGGGCTTAAAGGAGCTAGAAAATTTTCAACCAGCATGAAGAAGCACAGTTTATGAAGAAAAGATGTAACATATTCAAGTAAGACAAGGGAAACAGTGATAAATAGTGTACAAACTTGCTAAATGTCCATGCAAGAGCAATGAAGTAAACTAACCTGTAGCAAACAAACCTGATGCATGGAGATAGCAGGGCCTTTTAATGGTTTGTATCATACCTTTTGATTTCATATCATATCCATAGGTACACAGATGTCCAAAGGAGAAAACGTAGTAAGGACATATACATCACATGTAGGATTCTTACCTTTTTATTTGCTCGCTCCTTTTTGGATGAAGTGGCTGGAGAAACAACACCTTGAGAATCCTCAAAGGAATCTGCTGGGATGTCTACCGCTGTTGAGTTTGTGGTGGCAGAGGCAGCAGAACTATTACTTTCACTGATTTTTTTTGCTCTGCCCCGCCTCCCTCTTGGGCTTTTACTAGTACATGCTGGGCAAACCCACTTGTTTCTAGGTACCTGTTAAATGATAAAACATGAATAGCTTACTGGACTATGAAATACATATTAAGTACATTTATCTATATGATGTCATTCTTTTACAAAAGATTATGTTTAACACTAGCACTGGCAAACTGTTTACTATGTGGATAAAGGAAGTCTGTCTACAGCACATCCTTAATCACATTTCTTGACAGCTGTTTCTTATCCACAGGTCTGGATTGGCACAAGTTTAACATTAAAGAATACATTAACATAATAATTTTTCTATTATGCTTAATCGCTGTTACCCACATCAGCAAGGTAGCACCAGGATACAGACGAAGAATGGCCAATCAACTCATATATATATATATATGAGTTTGGTAACTGAGTGACTGAGTTTGGTAAAGTGTGTGAAAGAAGAAAGTTAAGAGTAAATGTGAATAAGAGCAAGGTTATTAGGTACAGTGGCGTTGAGGGTCAAGTCAATTGGGAGGTAAGTTTGAATGGAGAAAAACTGGAGGAAGTAAAGTGTTTTAGATATCTGGGAGTGGATCTGGCAGCAGATGGAACCATGGAAGCGGAAGTGAATCATAAGGTGGGGGAAGGGGCGAAAATCCTGGGAGCCTTGAAGAATGTGTGGAAGTCGAGAACAGTATCTCGGAAAACAAAAATGGGTATGTTTGAAGGAATAGTGGTTCCAACAATGTTGTATGGTTGCGAGGCGTGGGCTATGGATAGAGTTGTGCACAGGAGGGTGGATGTGCTGGAAATGAGATGTTTGAGGACAATGTGTGGTGTGAGGTGGTTTGATCGAGTAAGTAATGTAAGGGTAAGAGAAATGTGTGGAAATAAAAAGAGCGTGGTCGAGAGAACAGAAAAGGGTGTTTTGAAATGGTTTGGGAACATGGAGAGAATGAGTGAGGAAAGATTGACCAAGAGGATATATGTGTCGGAGGTGGAGGGAACGAGGAGAAGTGGGAGACCAAATTGGAGGTGGAAAGATGGAGTGAAAAAGATTTTGTGTGATCAGGGCCTGAACATGCAGGAGGGTGAAAGGAGGGCAAGGAATAGAGTGAATTGGATCGATGTGGTATACCGGGGTTGACGTGCTGTCAGTGGATTGAATCAGGGCATGTGAAGCGTCTAGGGTAAACCATGGAAAGCTGTGTGGGGCCTGGATGTGGAAAGGGAGCTGTGGTTTCGAGCATTATTGCATGACAGCTAGAGACTGAGTGTGAACGAATGAGGCCTTTGTTGTCTTTTCCTAGCGCTACCCCGCATACATGAGGGGGGGAGGGGGATGGTATTCCATGTGTGGTGAGGTGGCGATGGGAATGAATAAAGGCAGACAGTGTGAATTGTGTGCATGGGTATATATGTATGTGTCTGTGTGTGTATATATATATGTGTACATTGTGATGTATAGGTATGTATATTTGCATGTGTGGACGTGTGAGTATATACATGTGTATGGGGGTGGGTTGGGCCATTTCTTTCGTCTGTTTCCTTGCGCTACCTCACAAACGCAGGAGACAGCGACAAAGCAAAATAAATAACTAAAATATATATATATATATATATATATATATATATATATATATATATATATATATATATATATTTTTTTTTTTTCCACACACGCAAATATACATACCTACACATCTTTCCATGGTTTACCCCAGACGCTTCACATGCCTTGATTCAATCCACTGAAAGCACGTCAACCCCGGTATACCACATCGCTCCAATTTACTCTATTCCTTGCCCTCCTTTCACCCTCCTGCATGTTCAGGCCCCGATCACACAAAATCTTTTTCACTCCATCTTTCCACCTCCAATTTGGTCTCCCTCTTCTCCTCGTTCCCTCCACCTCCGACATACATATCCTCTTGGTCAATCTTTCCTCACTCATTCTCTCCATGTGCCCAAACCATTTCAAAACACCCTCTTCTGCTCTCTCAACCACGCTCTTTTTATTTCCACACATCTCTCTTACCCTTACGGTACTTACTCGATCAAACCACCTCACACCACACATTGTCCTCAAACATCTCATTTCCAGCACATCCATCCTCCTGCGCACAACTCTATCCATAGCCCACGCCTCGCAACCATACAACATTGTTGGAACCACTATTCCTTCAAACATACCCATTTTTGCTTTCCGAGATACTGTTCTCGACTTCCACACATTCTTCAAGGCTCCCAGAATTTTCGCCCCCTCCCCCACCCTATGATCCACTTCCGCTTCAATGGTTCCATCCGCTGCCAGATCCACTCCCAGATATCTAAAACACTTCACTTCCTCCAGCTTTTCTCCATTCAAACTCACCTCCCAATTGACTTGACCCTCAACCCTACTGTACCTAATAACCTTGCTCTTATTCACATTTACTCTTAACTTTCTTCTTTCACACACTTTAACAAACTCAGTCACCAGCTTCTGCAGTTTCTCACATGAATCAGCCACCAGCGCTGTATCATCAGCGAACAACAACTGACTCACTTCCCAAGCTCTCTCATCCCCAACAGACTTCATACTTGCCCCTCTTTCCAAAACTCTTGCATTCACCTCCCTAACAACCCCATCCATAAACAAATTAAATAACCATGGAGACATCACACACCCCTGCCGCAAACCTACATTCACTGAGAACCAATCACTTTCCTCTCTTCCTAGACGTACACATGCCTTACATCCTTGATAAAAACTTTTCACTGCTTCTAACAACTTGCCTCCCACACCATATATTCTTAATACCTTCCACAGAGCATCTCTATCAACTCTATCATATGCCTTCTCCAGATCCATAAATGCAACATACAAATCCATTTGCTTTTCTAAGTATTTCTCACATACATCCTTCAAAGCAAACAACTGATCCACACATCCTCTACCACTTCTGAAACCACACTGCTCTGAAGTGGTATATATATATTTTTCTATTTTTATTTTCATTTTTTTTTTATTATACTTTGTCGCTGTCTCCCGTGTTTGCGAGGTAGCGCAAGGAAACAGATGAAAGAAATGGCCCAACCCCCCCCATACACGTATATACATACGTCCACACACGCAAATATACATACCTACACAGCTTTCCATGGTTTACCCCAGACGCTTCACATGCCTTGATTCAATCCACTGACAGCACATCAACCCCGGTATACCACATCGCTTCAATTCACTCTATTCCTTGCCCTCCTTTCACCCTCCTGCATGTTCAGGCCCCGATCACACAAAATCTTTTTCACTCCATCTTTCCACCTCCAATTTGGTCTCCCTCTTCTCCTCGTTCCCTCCATCTCCGACACATATATCCTCTTGGTCAATCTTTCCTCACTCATTCTCTCCATGTGCCCAAACCACTTCAAAACACCCTCTTCTGCTCTCTCGACCACGCTCTTTTTATTTCCACACATCTCTCTTACCCTTACGTTACTCACTTGATCAAACCACCTCACACCACACATTGTCCTCAAACATCTCATTTCCAGCACATCCATCCTCCTGCGCACAACTCTATCCATAGCCCACGCCTCGCAACCATACAACATTGTTGGAACCACTATTCCTTCAAACATACCCATTTTTGCTTTCCGAGATAATGTTCTCGACTTCCACACATTCTTCAAGGCCCCCAGAATTTTCACCCCCTCCCCCACCCTATGATCCACTTCCGCTTCCATGGTTCCATCCGCTGCCAGATCCACTCCCAGATATCTAAAACACTTCACTTCCTCCAGTTTTTCTCCATTCAAACTCACCTCCCAATTGACTTGACCCTCAACCCTACTGTACCTAATAACCTTGCTCTTATTCACATTTACTCTTAACTTTCTTCTTCCACACACTTTATCAAACTCAGTCACCAGCTTCTGCAGTTTCTCACATGAATCAGCCACCAGCGCTGTATCATCAGCGAACAACAACTGACTCACTTCCCAAGCTCTCTCATCCCAACAGACTTCATACTTGCCCCTCTTTCCAAAACTCTTGCATTTACCTCCCTAACAACCCCATCCATAAACAAATTAAACAACCATGGAGACATCACACACCCCTGCCGCAAACCTACATTCACTGAGAACCAATCACTTTCCTCTCTTCCTACACGTACACATGCCTTACATCCTCGATAAAAACTTTTCACTGCTTCTAACAACTTTCCTCCCACACCATATATTCTTAATACCTTCCACAGAGCATCTCTATCAACTCTATCATATGCCTTCTCCAGATCCATAAATGCTACATACAAATCCATTTGCTTTTCTAAGTATTTCTCACATACATTCTTCAAAGCAAACACCTGATCCACACATCCTCTACCACTTTGAAACCACACTGCTCTTCCCCAATCTGATGCTCTGTACATGCCTTCACCCTCTCAATCAATACCCTCCCATATATATATATATATATATTCATTATTATATTTATCTGTTTATATTTATTTTGCTTTGTCGCTGTCTCCTGTGTTAGCGAGGTAGCGCAAGGAAACAGACGAAAGAATGGACCAACCCACCTACATACACATGTATATACATACACGTCCACACACGCAAATATACATACCTATACATCTCAATGTATACATATATATACACACACAGACATATACATATATACACATGTACATAATTCATACTATCTGCCTTTATTCATTCCCATCGCCACCTCGCCACACATGGAATAACAACCCCCTCTCCCCCTCATGTGTGCGAGGTAGCGCTAGGAAAGACAACATAGGCCACATTCGTTCACACTCAGTCTCTAGCTGTCATGTAATAATGCACCGAAACTACAGCTCCCTTTCCACATCTAGACCCCACAGAACTTTACATAGTTTACCCCAAACACTTCACATGCCCTGGTTCAATCCATTGACAGCATGTCGACCCCGGTATACCACATCATTCCAATTCACTCTATTCCTTGCCCGCCTTTTACACTCCTGCATGTTCAGGCCCCAATCACTCAAAATCTTTTTCACTCCATCTTTCTACCTCCAATTTGGTCTCCCACTTCTCCTCGTTACTTCCATCTCTGACACATATATCCTCTTTGTCAATCTTTCCTCACTCATTCTCTCCATGTGACCATACCATTTCAAAACACCCTCTTCTGCTCTCTCAACCACACTCTTTTTATTACCACACATCTCTCTTACCCTGTTATTACTTACTCGATCAAACCATCTCACACCACATATCGTCCTCAAACATCTCATTTCCAGCACATCCACCCTTCTCCGCACAACTCTATCTATAGCCCATGCCTCACAACCATATAAAATTGTTGGAACCACTATTCCTTCAAACATACCCATCTTTGCTTTCCGAGATAATGTTCTCAACTTCCACACATTTTTCAACACTCCCAGAACTTTCGCTCCCTCCTCCACCATATGATTCACTTCTGCTTCCATGGTTCCATCCGCTGCCAAATCCACTCCCAGATATCTAAAACACTTCACTTCCTCCAGTTTTTCTCCTTTCAAACTTACCTCCCAATTGACTTGTCCCTCAACCCTACTGTACCTAATAACCTTGTTCTTATTCTTATTTACTCTCACCTTTCTTCTTTCTTCTTTCACACACTTTACCAAACTCAGTCACCATATTCAGCTCAAAATCTTTTTCACTCCATCTTTCCATCTCCAATTTGGTCTCCTGCTTCTCCTTGTTCCCTTCACCTCTGACACTTTTATCCAATTTGTCAATCTTTCCTTACTCATTCTCTCCATATGTCCAAACCATCTTAACAAACCCTCTTCTGCTCTCTCCACCACACTCTTTTTATTTCCACATATATCTCTTACACCTTCATTACTTATTCAATCAAACCATCTATATCCTAACCACATATCGTTCTTAAAAATTTCATTTCCAACACATCCATCCTCCTCCGTACAACCTTATCTATAGCCTATGCCTTGCAACCACATAACATTGTTGGAACTACTATTCCTTCAAATATACCATTTTTGCTCTCCAAGATAACATTCTCTCCCACACATTCTTCATCGCTCCCAGAACCTTTGCCCCCTCCTCCACCCTGTAACACACTTCCACTTCCATGGTTCCATCTGCTGCTAAATCCACTCCCAGATATCTAAAACACTTCACTTCCTCCAATTCTTTCTCCATTCACACTTACATCTCAATCATCTTGTCTCTCAACTCTACTGAACCTAATAACCTTGCTCTAATTCACATTTACTCTCAACTTTCTCCTTTCACACACTTTTCCAAACTCAGTCACCAACCTCTGCAGTTTCTCACCTGAATCAGCCACTAGAGATGTATCATTGGTGAACAACAACTGACTCATTTCCCAGGCCATCTCAACTACAACAGACTGCATATTTGCCCCTCTCTCCAAAATTCTTGCATTTATCTCCCTAACCACCCCATCTATAAACAAATTAAACAACCATGGGGACATCACACACTCCTGCTGCAAACCAACATTCAATGGGAACCAATCACTCTCCTCTCTTCCTACACATACACATGCCTTACCTCCCACATCATATACTCTTAAAACCTTCCTCAAAGCATCTCTATCAACCCTATCATATGCCTTCTCCAAATCCATGAAAGCCACATACAAATCAACATTTTTTCAAAGTATTTCTCACATATATTCTTCAAAGCAAACACTTGATCCACACATCCACTACCACTTCTAAAACCACACTGCTCTTCCCCAGTCTGATGCTCTGTACATGCCTTTACCCTTTCAATCAATACCCTCCCATATAATTTCCCTGGAATACTCAACAATCCTCACTTCCACTTCCATGGTTCCATCCGCTGCTAAATCAACTCCCAGATATCTAAAACACTTCACTTCCTCCAATTTTTCTCCATTCACACTTACATCCCATGCCACATACAAATCCACCTGTTTTTCTATGTATTTCTCACATACATTCTTCAAAGCAAACACCTGATCCACACATCTTCTACCACTTCTGGAACCACACTGCTCTTCCCCAATCTGATGCTCTGTACATGCCTTTACCCTCCCAATCAATACCATCCTATATAATTTTCCTGGAATACTCAAGAACTTATGCTTCTGTAGTTTGAACACTCACCTTTATCCCCTTTGCCTTTGTACAATGGCACTATACATGCATTCCGCCAATCCTCAAGCACTTCACTCCTCTAACCCAGGTAGCTGTCTTTTCTTTCTGCCTCACCTGCATGTAGACTGCTGGCATTCTGTCCAAAAACGTACAAAATCTCTCTACCTGTCATACACAACACTTGATAACACTTAATTCACACAGCTCATTCTGTGGTGAGTGCTATCTCTACCTGTCACACACAACACTTAACACTTAACTAACACAACTCAAGAGCAATAGACAAAAGTGGTAGGTAGGTGCATTCTGGTAGGACTATTACGTAGAAATATTAGGTAAAAGTAGTAGGTAGGAACATTAGGAAGTAGTTAGTTAGAACATTAGGTAGGAGCCTCTGCAAACACTGCCCCTCTGCCAGTGGCCTGTTAAGGGTGAAGCATTAAAGGCTTAGATGTGGCACTGCAGTTCACCAGTTATGGAGACTGTATTGCCATGGCCACCCCACTGAGGGAATTCCTGAAAGGAACAGGCATGAGATAAAGATGGACAGACAGATTCTACTTATACTTTCAACCATGATACCATCAATCTTCAATATCAAATCTATTACTATTCATACGTTCTCCATGAATGTATCATCAAAACAGTAATAAATACATTCGCTTTCCTACTGACTTACTGCATTCCCTCTCACTTTCATTTTTTCCTCTGTTTCCTAAAATCATTCTTCATCATAACATTAATACCTTTTTCTTCCTTTTGTATCTATCTTCTGTTTCCTGCATTAAAGGTGGCACTAAGAACAGATGAAGAAAGGCTGCATTTGCTCACATGCATTCTCTAGCTGTCAAGTGCAAAGCACAGAAACCACAGCCTCCTATCTACAATGTAGCCCTAAACCCTTCTAAGGTTTCCCACGGCTACCTCACATACCCTGGTTCTGTCCATTGATGTAGTCCCCTGTATAGCACTTTAATAAATTCATAACTTCATCTTTTACATGCAACAGTGGTTTCACTTTACTACTAAAGAGATAATACTTACCATTCTCAATAAATCCTTTCACCTACTTAATAATTCATTAAACTAAACAAACATTCATTCATGAATATCCATAAAAAGAAGTGAATATTTTGGTGTTCAACAAAAACTAAGGAAAGAAAGGCTGGTTCACAAGAAAACTGGGAAAACCATATTTTCACTCTCTCTTTCCTTTTCCACCTCTGTGAGGCAGCGCTATGAATAGAAAAACACAAAACTCCTCAATAGGTGGCATATATTCTCTAACTATTAGGTGCAGTGTACCAAAAGCAAAGTCTGTTGTTCAGAGCCAAGACTCGGTTATTACTTTACACTTCAGACAGCTTGATCAGCACATATAATGTATACCATCCCTCCAGTTCTTTCCATTAAAAGCATGGCTTTTGCATTCCTGAATGGTAAGCATATTATCTCCTACAGCCTCATCTCCATTTTTTCATCTCCTTGCTGGTCTCCCTAACCCTCTGACCACTTAGTGAATTTCCAGCTGCACTTCTCATAAAGTGTCAATTCTCTAGTAAAATGTGAAAATGAAAACTGGTCCTTCTATAATGCTTTTTCTTTAAGGGAAAACCATAAAGTTCCCACAACTGGTATCTACATTTCTTATGAGAAGGTAGCTGGGGAGGAAAATAAAAATGAAAATAAAGTACTCATGGGTAAAGCCTTTAAAATGGCAAAGTGTATCAGATTTCTTGCTCTTTACACTCATGATGAGTGAATCGTACAAAGCATGAAGAAATCAAATAACCAGATTTAAAGGGACACTAAGCAGCAGTGTACTGGCAACTCAAAGGTACTCTTAAAACACAATAAATCATCATTATATATCTATTTTCATGCATCATAATACATAAAAACTTCTCATAATGATGAGCAAACTGTACAGGGCATGAGAAAAAAATGAAAGTGCTGGATTTCAACGGATGCTAAGCAGCTGCTGTTGCCAACTCTTAAACACCCATATACTATTACTTAGGCAGGGTGAACACCTTATGGATTGTGTGCTTTTAAAAGGACAACCAATAACCAGGAAAGTATATTAACAGTACTGCCCAGCCTGGGCACTGGGAGTTTTAGTGATGGCTGTGTGATGGGCCAACACTTCAACGGTTTTCAAGTTGCACTCCTCTGACCCATGTAGCTGTCTTTTCCTTCTGCCTCACCCACACGTGGACTAATGGCATTCTGTCCACAAACATAAAAGCTCTCCTTGTTACACATAACATCTGACAAAACTAAACTCACACAGCTCATTCTTTGTAACTAGATTTTCCTGCAGTGAGCATATGTGCTAGCCTTGCCTCTTGGCAAAATGGCAGAAGCAGTAGATAGAAGTAGTAAATAGGAACATTTAAGTAAGAGCATTAGGTAGAAACAACAGGCAGTAGTAAGTCTAATGCAAACACTGCATTAGACTTACCCTCTGTCAGTGGCCTATAAAAGGTAAGGCATTAAGGGCTAAGAAGTGGCAATGGAGTTCACTTGTTACAGACTCTATCGCTGTGGCCACCCCCTTAAGGGAGTTCCAGAAAGGAACAAGCATCAGAGATACAGATAGACTGATAGAAAGACAGATAGATAGATAGATAGATAGATAGATAGATAGATAGATAGATAGATAGACAGATAGATTGGGAATACCTGGTTTCAAAAAGAGGGATACATATAGGTATATGTGGGTGAGTAGAACAGATGGTCCCTGTGCAAGAAAGAGAAAACTTTAGATGTGAATGTGCAGAGAGGAGCTGCTGGTGGTATGTCTGGTGGAGGCAAGATGAATACTTGTAAAAGTTTTCAATAAAAAAAGGGGGAAATGATATGGGTGAGAAGAGGGTTGTGAAAGTAAGTGAACTTGAAAAAAAGACTTGTGTGAAAAGATACCTGGAGAGATTGAGTGTAGAATAGCAAAAGATGGGTGTATGTGAAGCGAGGAGTGACTTAGGAATGGAAGGTATCTCAGGATGCAATGCTGGTATGGTCTGAGAGAAGTGTGTGGCATGCAGAAGGTAGGCTCATGAGAAAGGGTAGTTAGGAGTGGGATGAAGAAATAAAGCTAGTGAAAGAGAAAAGGGATGTATAAAGACAATACTTACACAGAAAGAGGGTGAATGAATGGGAGATGCACAAGAGAAAGCAGCAAGAAGTCAAGAGGGAGGTGCAGAGGCTGAAAAAGAGGGCAAATGAGAGTTGGAGTGAGTGAGTATCAGCAAACTTTAGGGAGAATGAAAAAATCTTATGGAAGGAGGTTAACAGTGTCAGGAAACAAGAGGAAAAATTTGATCATTGGTGAAGGGGGGTAAATGGGGAAGTGGAAACAGTTCTGAGAGCATTGAAAAATGTGGGGAAGACGAGAACATTATCTCGGAAAGCAAAAATGGGTGTTTGAAGAAATAGTGGTTCCAACAATGTTGTATGGTTGTGAGGGATGGATTATAGATAGGGTTGTGCGGAGGAGGGTAGATGTGTTGGAAATGAGATGTTTGAGGACAGCATTTGGTGTGAGGTGGTTTGATTGAGTTAGTAGTGAAACGGTAAGTGAGATGTGTGGTAATAAAAAGAGTGTGGTTGAGAGAGCAGAAGAAGGTGTATTGAAATGGTATGGTCACATGGAGAGGATGAGTGAGGAAAGACTGACAAAGAGGATATATGTGTCAGAGGTGGATGGAACGAGGAAAAGTGGGAGACCAAATTGGAGGTGGAAGGATGGAGTGATAAAGATCTTGAGCGATCGGGGCCTCAACATGCAGGAGAGTGAGAGGCACGAAAGGAATAGAGTGAAGTGGAACGATGTGGTATACCAGGGTCAATGTGCTGTCAATGGACTGAACCAGGGCATGTGAAGCGTTTGGGGTAAACCATGGAAAGTTGTGTGGGGCCTGGATGTGGAAAGGGAGCTGTGGTTTCAATCCAATATACATGACAGCTAGAAACAGTGAACGAAAGTGGCCTTTGTTGTTTTTTCCTAGCGCTACCTCATGTGCGCTTGGGGGGATGGGGTTGTCATTTCTTGTGTGGTGGAGTAGCGACGGGAATGAATAAAGGCAGCAAGTATGAATTATGTACATGCGTATAAATGTATATGTCTGTTTATGTATATATATGTATACATTGAAATGTACAGGTATGTATATGTGCGTGTGTGGACGTGTATGTATATACATGTGGATGTTCATGGGTGGGTTTGTTTCCTTGCGCTACCTCACTAACGCAGGAGACAGCTACAAAGTATAATATAAAAAATAAATCAATTATGTTCATTATAACAAGACATGGAATTACAGAACCATCAAATAAGAGAAGAAAGCTGTGAGGCGTTTTTGATAGAGAGATGGGCAGAAACTGAGTCCTGAAGACACTAAACCTAACCAGATTTTGTCTACACCAATGAGATATCCTGTCAAAGTCTTGAGTTTACTGAGAAGTTGTGTTGTGACAAGATGCAAATCGAGTGAAAGAAAAAGGAGCAGAATTAATGGGTGTGGAAGAATGCAGTACTGAGTAGTTAGCATATGATTGCACATGGTTATTTGTAAAAGAAGGGAAACTGCTGATAAGGAAAAAGCGTAGGAGACAGGAGAAAACCTTGAGGGTCACGGCTGTTGAAGGAAAAGGTGGGAGAGGCTGATCCACTAACAACCACAGAGACAGATCGGCTCTGTCAAAAGCTTTGGGTATATCAAGGACAACTACAAAAGATTCTCCAAAATTCTTCTGGGATGATGATCAGATATCAGTAAGATATGAAAGAATATCACCAGAGGATCTTGCCTGAGGGAAACCAAACTAGTGATGAGAGATAAGACTGTGAGGTTCAAGACATCTGAGGATATGTAACTTGGGAAGGGATTCAAAGGCTTTAGAATCTGTAGATGTCAAAGCAACAAGACAATAGTTAGAGGGATCAGAACAGTTACCCTTCTTTGGGATGGGGTGTATCAAGGCATTCTTCCAAGAAGGGATAGGTCTGGTTTTTAAACAGAAACAGAAAAGATGAGCAAGCACATGTGCATGTTCAGAAGCACACTCTTTCAGTGCATGGGGATGGCTGCCAACTGGACCACGAGCCTTATTTATGTCCAGAGAGAAAAATGCATTTTTGACAGTTTGAAAACAGATTTCGGGACACAGGATTATTAAGAGGAGGATCATGGGGTGAAGTAATGTTTGCGTCATCCAAAGTAGGGTTAGAGGAGAAACAGAAACCAAAGTGAGTAGCTTTGTCTAGAGGACATACAGCTAAAGTAGTCAGAGCAGAAAAGTGAAGGAAAGGCAGAGTGAAAGAAGTTGTTAGCCATGCCCTTAGCTAAAGACTAGAAAGGCCTATCAGTGGATGAAAAGGAGAGGTTATTACACTTCCTTTGAATAAAGGAAAGCTTTGCCTCACAGATAACATACTTACAATGATTATAGGAAGTAATAAAAGCTGAATGGGAGTTGGGGGAAGGAGAGTTTTTCCAAGCCCCATATGCCTGATACCTCTGGGAACCCCCATCCTGGGGGGGAGGAAGATGGCAAAATAGTCTTCACTTATCTCTTGAAAAAAAAAAAAAGAGATAAGGAGTATCATTGAACTTCTGGGAGATTAAAAAGTGTTTTGACAGGAAGGTGAGTTTGGGAAGGTCAAGAGAACAAATGGGAGGATTAGGGAGGGAGCAGATGGGGATGTGGTAACATGCAAAGATGAGCTGAAACAGAGATGGGGTGAGTATTCTAAGGGACAGCTGAATGTGAAAGAATGTGGTAGAGGATGGAGTGGTGGATGTGGTGTGCTGGGGATGAGAAAGCATATGAAGTGAGAGGCCTAGCCAATGGCTTGGTGAAAAGGAAGGGGGTAATGATAGCCCTATGTGAGGCAGAGCAGTCAAAGTGGATGGGAATGCAAATGAATTTCTCAAGGCAAGGGGTCACAGTGGTGTTGACTGGTTAGTCAGGCTATTCATTCTTTGTATGGCCCAATGAGAGGTACCTGAGGACAGACAGAATGCAAGTAAAGTGCCCTTATATCAAACCAGGGGTCAAAAGTGAATGCCCAAATTACAGAGGTATGTGTGGTAGGGTGGTACAGAGACTGGAGACTGAAGTGGTAATGGCATACACAGAACATCAGGCAGGGAGGAATAGCATACCTTCAAGAGAGGGGAGGATGTGTAAACTGTGCTTGTTTTGAAGAATTTTTTAAGAAATACTTGGGGGCAGAAATGATTGAAAAGTTTTTACCAAGGATATTAGGCAAAAGATGCTTGTGGCATGAGAAGAGTGGGAGGTGGGTTGATTAGAAAGGGTAGTGAGTGGTGGGATGAAGAAGTAAGAGTATTAGTGAAAGAGAAGAGAGAGGCATTTGGACGATTTTTGCAGGGAAAAAATGCAATTGAGTGGGAGATGTATAAAAGAAAGAGACAGGAGGTCAAGAGAAAGGTGCAAGAGGTGAAAAAAAGGGCAAATGAGAGTTGGGGTGAGAGAGTATCATTAAATTATAGGGAGAATAAAAAGATGTTCTGGAAGGAGGTAAATAAAGTGCGTAAGACAAGGGAGCAAATGGGAACTTCAGTGAAGGGCGCAAATGGGGAGGTGAAAACAAGTAGTGGTGATGTGAGGAGATGGAGTGAGTATTTTGAAGGTTTGTTGAATGTGTTTGATGATAGAGTGGCAGATATAGGGTGTTTTGGTCGAGGTGGTGTGCAAAGTGAGAGGGTTAGGGAAAATGATTTGGTAAACAGAGAAGAGGTAGTAAAAGCTTTGCGGAAGATGAAAGCCGGCAAGGCAGCAGGTTTGGATGGTATTGCAGTGGAATTTATTAAAAAAGGGGGTGACTGTATTGTTGACTGGTTGGTAAGGTTATTTAATGTATGTATGACTCATGGTGAGGTGCCTGAGGATTGGCGGAATGCGTGCATAGTGCCATTGTACAAAGGCAAAGGGGATAAGAGTGAGTGCTCAAATTACAGAGGTATAAGTTTGTTGAGTATTCCTGGTAAATTATATGGGAGGGTATTGATTGAGAGGGTGAAGGCATGTACAGAGCATCAGATTGAGGAAGAGCAGTGTGGTTTCAGAAGTGGTAGAGGATGTGTGGATCAGGTGTTTGCTTTGAAGAATGTATGTGAGAAATACTTAGAAAAGCAAATGGATTTGTATGTAGCATTTATGGATCTGGAGAAGGCATATGATACAGTTGATAGAGATGCTCTGTGGAAGGTATTAAGAATATATGGTGTGGGAGGAAAGTTGTTAGAAGCAGTGAAAAGTTTTTATCGAGGATGTAAGGCATGTGTACGTGTAGGAAGAGAGGAAAGTGATTGGTTCTCAGTGAATGTAGGTTTGCGGCAGGGGTGTGTGATGTCTCCATGGTTGTTTAATTTGTTTATGGATGGGGTTGTTAGGGAGGTAAATGCAAGAGTTTTGGAAAGAGGGGCAAGTATGAAGTCTGTTGGGGATGAGAGAGCTTGGGAAGTGAGTCAGTTGTTGTTCGCTGATGATACAGCGCTGGTGGCTGATTCATGTGAGAAACTGCAGAAGCTGGTGACTGAGTTTGGAAAAGTGTGTGGAAGAAGAAAGTTAAGAGTAAATGTGAATAAGAGCAAGGTTATTAGGTACAGTAGGGTTGAGGGTCAAGTCAATTGGGAGGTGAGTTTGAATGGAGAAAAACTGGAGGAAGTGAAGTGTTTTAGATATCTGGGAGTGGATCTGGCAGCGGATGGAACCATGGAAGCGGAAGTGGATCATAGGGTGGGGGAGGGGGCGAAAATCCTGGGGGCCTTGAAGAATGTGTGGAAGTCGAGAACATTATCTCGGAAAGCAAAAATGGGTATGTTTGAAGGAATAGTGGTTCCAACAATTTTGTATGGTTGCGAGGCGTGGGCTATGGATAGAGTTGTGCGCAGGAGGATGGATGTGCTGGAAATGAGATGTTTGAGGACAATGTGTGGTGTGAGGTGGTTTGATCGAGTGAGTAACGTAAGGGTAAGAGAGATGTGTGGAAATAAAAAGAGCGTGGTTGAGAGAGCAGAAGAGGGTGTTTTGAAGTGGTTTGGGCACATGGAGAGGATGAGTGAGGAGAGATTGACCAAGAAGATATATGTGTCGGAGGTGGAGGGAACAAGGAGAAGAGGGAGACCAAATTGGAGGTGGAAGGATGGAGTGAAAAGGATTTTGTGTGATCGGGGCCTGAACATGCAGGAGGGTGAAAGGAGGGCAAGGAATAGAGTGAATTGGAGCGATGTGGTATACCGGGGTTGACGTGCTGTCAGTGGATTGAACTGGGGCATGTGAAGCGTCTGGGGTAAACCATGGAAAGCTGTGTAGGTATGTATATTTGCGTGTGTGGATGTATGTATATACATGTGTATGGGGGGGGGGTTGGGCCATTTCTTTCGTCTGTTTCCTTGCGCTACCTCGCAAACACGGGAGACAGCGACAAAGTATAATAAATAAATAAATATAAATTAGGCAAGTGTACGAGTAGGAAGAGAGGAGAGTGACTGGTTCCCAGTGAATGTTGGTTTGCGTCAGGGGTGCGTGATGTCCCCATGATTGTTTAATATGTTTGTGGATGGGGTGGTTAGGGAGGTGAATGCAAGAGTTTTAGAGAGAGAGGTGAGTATGCAGTCTGTTGTAGATGAGAGGGCCTGGGAAGTGAGTCATTTGTTTGCTGATGATACAGCTCTGGTGGCTGATTCGGTGAGAAACTGCAGAGGTTGATGACTGAGTTTGGATAAGTGTGTGAAAGGAGAAAGTTGAGAGTAAATGTGAATAAGAGTATGGTTATTAAGATCAATAGGGTTGAGGGATAAGGTTATTGGGATGTAAGTCTGATTGAAGAAAAATTGGAGGAAGTGAAGTCTTTTAGATATCTGGGAGTGGATTTAGCAGAGGATGGAACTGTGAAAGCAGAAGTAAGACACAGGGTGGGGGAGGAAGGCAAAGGTTCTGGAAATGATGAAGAATGTGTGGAAGGAGAGAACATTATCTCGGAGAGCAAAAATGGGTATGTTTGAAGGAATAGTAGTTCCAACAATGTTATATGGCTGGGAAACACAGGATACAGATACGGTTGTAAAAAGGAGGGTGGATGTGTTGGAAATGAAATGTTTGAGGACAATATGTGGTGTGAGGTGGTTTGATCAGGTACATAATGAAAGAGTATGAGAGATGTGTAGAAATAAAAAGTGTGGTTGAGAGAGCAGAAGAGGGTGCTTTGAAATAGTCTGGACATATGGAGAGAATGAGTAAGGGAAGATTGACAAAGAGGATATATGTTTCAGAGGTGAAGGGAACAAGGAGAAACGGGAGACCAAACTGGAGGTGGAAATATGGAGTGAAAGAGATTTTAAGGGATCGGGGCCTGAACATACAGGAGGGTGAAACACGTGCAAGGAATAGGGTGAATTGGAACGATGTGGTATACCGGGGTCAACATGCTGTCAATGGACTGAACCAGGGCATGTCAAGCATCTTGAGTAAACCATGGAAAGGTCTGTGGGGCCTGAATGTGGATAGGGAGCTGGGGTTTCAGTGCATTACACATGATAGCTAGAGCCTGAGTGTGAACAAATGTTGCCTTTTCGTCTGTTTTTCTAATGCTACCTCGATGAAGCAGGGGGTAGCGATGCTATTTCCTGTGTGGTGAGGTAGCAACAGGAATTGGAGGGAGGCAAGCATGAATATGTGCACATGTACATATGTATATGTCTGTGTATGTATAAATCAACATGATTTGGTAAACAGAGAAGAGGTAGTAAAAGCTTTGCGGAAAATGAAAGCTGACGAGGCAGCGGGGTTGGATGGTATTGCAGTGGAATTTATTAAAGAAGGGGGTGATTGTGTTGATGACTGGTTGGAAAGGTTATTTAATGTATGTATGACTCATGGTGAGGTGCCTGAGGATTGGCGGAATGCTTGCATAGTGCCATTGTAGGAAGGCAAAGGGGATAAGAGTGAGTGCTCAAATTACAGAGGTATAATATTGTTGAGTATTCCTGGTAAATTATATGGGAGGGTATTGATTGAGAGGGTGAAGGCATGTACAGAGCATCAGATTGGGGAAGAGCAGTGTGGTTTCAGAAGTGGTAGAGGATGTGTGGATCAGGTGTTTGCTTTGAAGAATGTATGTGAAAAATACTTAGAAAAGCAAATGGATTTGTATGTGGCATTTATGGATCTGGAGAAGGCATATGATAGAGTTGATAGAGATGCTCTGTGGAAGGTATTAAGAATATATGGTGGGGGAGGCAAGTTCTTAGAAGCAGTGAAAAGTTTTTATCAAGGATATGAGGCATGTGTATGAGTAGGAAGAGAGGAAAGTGATTGGTTTTCAGTGAATGTTGGTTTGCAGTAGGGGTGTGTGATGTCTCCATGGTTTTAATTTGTTTATGGATGGGGTTGTTAGGGAGGTGACTGCAAGAGTTTTGGAAAGAGGGGCAAGTATGCAGTCTGTTGTGGAGGAGAGAGCCTGTGAAGTGAGTCAGTTGTTGTTCGCTGATGATAGAGCACTGGTGGCTGATTCGGTGAGAAACTGCAGAAGCTGGTGCAGAGTTTGGTAAAGTGTGCAAAAGAAGAAAGCTGAGAGTAAATGTGAATAAGAGCAAGGTTATTAGGTACAGTAGGGTTGAGGGACAAGTCAACTGGGAGGTAAGTTTGAATGGAGAAAAACTGGAGGAAGTGAAGTGTTTTAGATATCTGGGAGTGGATTTGGCAGCAGATGGAACTATGGAAGCGGAAGTGAGTCATAGAGTAGGGGAAGGGGCGAAAGTTCTGGGAGCCTTGAAAAATGTGTGGAAGGCAAGAACGTTATCTCGGAAAGCAAAAATGGGTATGTTTGAAGGAATAGTGGTTCCAACAATGTTATATGGTTGCGAGGCGTTGGCTATAGATAGAGTTGTGCTGGATGTGCTGGAAATGAGAATATTGTGGACAATATGTAGTGTGAGGTGGTTTGATCGAGTAAGTAATGAAAGGGTAAGAGAGATGTGTGGTAATAAAAAGAGTGTGGTTGAGAGAGCAGAAAAGGGTGTTTCGAAATGGTTTGGTCACATGGAGAGAATACGTGAGGAAAGATTGACAAAGAGGATATATGTGTCAGAGGTGGAGGGAACAAGAAGTGGGAGACCTAATTGGAGGTGGAAAGATGGAGTGAAAAAGATTTTGAGTGATTGGGGCCTGAACATGCAGGAGGGTGAAAGGCCTGCAAGGAATAGAGTGAATTGGAACGATGTGTATACCGGGGTCGATGTGCTGTCAATGGATTGAACCAGGGCATGTGAAGCGTCTGGGGTACACCATGGAAAGTTTTGTGGGGCCTGGATGTGGAAAGGGAGCTGTGGTTTTGGTGCATTATACATGACAGCTAGAGACTGAGTGTGAATGAATGTGGTCTTTGTTGCCTTTTCCTAACACTACCTTGCGCACATGCGGGGAGGGAGTTGTCATTTCATGTTTGGCGGGGTGGCAACAGGAAAGTATAAGGGCAGACAGTATGAATTATGTACTTATGTATATATGTATATGTCTGTGTCTGTATATATATGTATATGTTGAGATGTATAGGTATGTATATGTGCGTCTGTGGACGTGTATGTATATACGTGTATGTGGGTGGGTTGGGCCATTCTTTCATCTGTTTCCTTGTGCTACCTCGCTAACGCGGGAGACAGTGACGAAGTATAATAAATAAATAAATGAATATGAGTGGATGGGCCATTCTTCGTCTGTTTTCTGGCACAACCTTGCTGATGTGGGAAACAGTGATTAGGTATAATAAGAAAAAATAAAAATAATTGTATGTAGTATTTATGGATCTGAAAGAAGTGTATGACAAGAGTGAGAGAAAGGTCTTGTGGAAAGTATTATGAATGCATGGAGTAAAATAAAAGTTTCTGAATCCAAAGAGGAATATTCACCTAGAGAATAAAGCATGTGTGTGAAACAGAGACTGAGTGGTTCGTGGCAAATCAATAATACCAATAAGAAAATAAATTCAGTGTCACATATTGCTGTACTAGCAGAAATGTAAAGTAGAAAACAAAACTGCTGTAAGTGTACAAGTATAAGATCTCTGGCATATATGGGGAGGCTTAGTTTTGTTTCCTGAAAATAAGAAGCCTACATAAAAATTTGATACAAACCTTGGCTAAATTAGGAGTAATGCAGCTAGTATGATATGCACGGGGACAAACAGAGCAATGCACCAGAGTCCTCCCTTCTGTCCCTCCACATACCAAGCAGTGACGCTGTGAACTGTCACTAAACTTGTTGACACACTCATAACAGTACCTGGAAAACAATAATGAGATATCAATACACTTAAAAGTCATAAAGATGGAGTAAAGAGAATAAAAAAAGAAGAAACTCACTCTATATCCAAAATATCTAGTAAAATGGTGTCAAAATATTCTGTGCCTTCTTCTTTCAATTTACTTTTTGCACACTTCCCAATTAAACCCCATTATTTTAAAAAGAAGGACAAAACTCACATTCACTCGGCCAGCCAGGTGGGGATACTGAACAATCACCAATCTATTCACATATCTTCTCCTATATTTTTCTGAATATTTAGATACTTTATCCCTAGGGATAGGGGAGAAAGAGTACTTCCCATGTATTCCCTGAATGATTAAAAGGAGTGAGAGTGGGATGCTGGAAATCCTCCCCTCCAGTTTTACTTTTCCAAAACAAGGAACAGAGGTGAGGGCCAAATGAAATTTTCCCTCTGAGGGGGTCATCTGTTGCTGAACGCTACCTCGCAAATGCAGGAAATGGTGAGTGTGAATGAAAGAAATGAAGATACTTATGATACTATTCATACATTTGATAGAAACCTACTAATGACAAAAGTATGAAAAAAATGAAGATACTTATGATACTATTCAAACATTTGATAAAAACCTACTAATGACAAAAGTATGAAAAAAATATCATCATTCTAAATATACTTGATCACAGTTTCCCACGTCAGGGAGGTAGTTCCAGGACACAGAAGAAAGATCCAACCACTCATATACAAATATATATATATATATATATATATATATATATATATATATATATATATATATATATATATATTATTTTTTTTTTATTATACTTTGTCGCTGTCTCCCGCGTTTGCGAGGTAGCGCAAGGAAACAGACGAAAGAAATGGCCCAACCCCCCCCCATACACATGTATATACATACGTCCACACACGCAAATATACATACCTACACAGCTTTCCATGGTTTACCCCAGACGCTTCACATGCCTTGATTCAATCCACTGACAGCACGTCAACCCCGGTATACCACATCGCTCCAATTCACTCTATTCCTTGCCCTCCTTTCACCCTCCTGCATGTTCAGGCTCCGATCACACAAAATCTTTTTCACTCCATCTTTCCACCTCCAATTTGGTCTCCCTCTTCTCCTCGTTCCCTCCACCTCCGACACATATATCCTCTTGGTCAATCTTTCCTCACTCATTCTCTCCATGTGCCCAAACCACTTCAAAACACCCTCTTCTGCTCTCTCAACCACGCTCTTTTTATTTCCACACATCTCTCTTACCCTTACGTTACTCAATCAAACCACCTCACACCACACATTGTCCTCAAACATCTCATTTCCAGCACATCCATCCTCCTGCGCACAACTCTATCCATAGCCCACGCCTCGCAACCATACAACATTGTTGGAACCACTATTCCTTCAAACATACCCATTTTTGCTTTCCGAGATAATGTTCTCGACTTCCACACATTCTTCAAGGCCCCCAGAATTTTCACCCCCTCCCCCACCCTATGATCCACTTCCGCTTCCATGGTTCCATCCGCTGCCAGATCCACTCCCAGATATCTAAAACACTTCACTTCCTCCAGTTTTTCTCCATTCAAACTCACCTCCCAATTGACTTGACCCTCAACCCTACTGTACCTAATAACCTTGCTCTTATTCACATTTACTCTTAACTTTCTTTTTCCACACACTTTACCAAACTCAGTCACCAGCTTCTGCAGTTTCTCACATGAATCAGCCACCAGCGCTGTATCATCAGCGAACAACAACTGACTCACTTCCCAAGCTCTCTCATCCCCAACAGACTTCATACTTGCCCCTCTTTCCAAAACTCTTGCATTTACCTCCCTAACAACCCCATCCATAAACAAATTAAACAACCATGGAGACATCACACACCCCTGCCGCAAACCTACATTCACTGAGATCTAATCAATTTCCTCTCTTCCTACATGTACACATGCCTTACATCCTCGATAAAAACTTTTCACTGCTTCTAACAACTTTCCTCCCACACCATATATTCTTAATACCTTCCACAGAGCATCTCTATCAACTCTATCATATGCCTTCTCCAGATCCATAAATGCTACATACAAATCCATTTGCTTTTCTAAGTATTTCTCCATACATTCTTCAAAGCAAACACCTAATCCACACATCCTCTACCACTTCTGAAACCACACTGCTCTTCCCCAATCTGATGCTCTGTACATGCCTTCACCCTCTCAATCAATACCCTCCCATATAATTTACCAGGAATACTCAACAAACTTATACCTCTGTAATTTGAGCACTCACTCTTATCCCCTTTGCCTTTGTACAATGGCACTATGAACGCATTCCGCCAATCCTCAGGCACCTCACCATGAGTCATACATACATTAAATAACCTTACCAACCAGTCAACAATACAGTCACCCCCCTTTTTTATAAATTCCACTGCAATACCATCTAAACCTGCTGCCTTGCCGGCTTTCATCTTCCGCAAAGCTTTCACTACCTCTTCTCTGTTTACCAAATCATATATATATATATATAATATATATAATAAATATAAATAAATATATATATATATATATATATATCTTTTCTTTTTCTTTTAAACTGTTCGCCATTTCCCGCATTAGCGAGGTAGCGTTAAGAACAGAGGACTGGGCCTTTTTTGGAATATCCTCACCTGGCCCCCTCCGTTCCTTCTTTTGGAAAATTAAAAAAAAAAAAAAAAACAAGAGGGGAGGATTTCCAGCCCCCCGCTCTCTCCCCTTTTAGTCGCCTTCTACGACACGCAGGGAATACATGGGAAGTATTCTTAATCCCCTATCCCCAGGGATAATATATATATATATATATATATATATATATATATATATTTTTTTTTTTTGCTTTGTCGCTGTCTCCCGCGTTTGCGAGGTAGCGCAAGGAAACAGACGAAAGAAATGGCCCAACCCACCCCAATACACATGTATATACATACGTCCACACACGCAAAATATACATACCTACACAGCTTTCCATGGTTTACCCCAGATGTTTCACATGCCCTGATTCAATCCACTGACAGCATGTCAACCCCGGTATACCACATCGCTCCAATTCACTCTATTCCTTGCCCTCCTTTCACCCTCCTGCATGTTCAGGCCCCAATCACACAAAATCTTTTTCACTCCATCTTTCCACCTTCAATTTGGTCTCCCACTTCTCCTCATTCCCTCCACCTCCGACACATATATCCTCTTGGTCAATCTTTCCTCACTCATTCTCTCCATGTGCCCAAACCATTTCAAAACACCCTCTTCTGCTCTCTCAACCACGCTCTTTTTATTTCCACACATCTCTCTTACCCTTACGTTACTTACTCGATCAAACCACTTCACACCACACATTGTCCTCAAACATCTCATTTCCAGCACATCCATCCTCCTGCGCACAACTCTATCCATAGCCCACGCCTCGCAACCATACAACATTGTTGGAACCACTATTCCTTCAAACATACCCATTTTTGCTTTCCGAGATAATGTTCTCGACTTCCACACATTCTTCAAGGCCCCCAGAATTTTCGCCCCCTCCCCCACCCTATGATCCACTTCCGCTTCCATGGTTCCATCCGCTGCCAGATCCACTCCCAGATATCTAAAACACTTCACTTCCTCCAGTTTTTCTCCATTCAAACTCACCTCCCAATTGACTTGACCCTCAACCCTACTGTACCTAATAACCTTGCTCTTATTCACATTTACTCTTAACTTTCTTCTTTCACACACTTTACCAAACTCAGTCACCAGCTTCTGCAGTTTCTCACATGAATCAGCCACCAGCGCTGTATCATCAGCGAACAACAACTGACTCACTTCCCAAGCTCTCTCATCCCCAACAGACTTCATACTTGCCCCTCTTTCCAAAACTCTTGCATTCACCTCCCTAACAACCCCATCCATAAACAAATTAAACAACCATGGAGACATCACACACCCCTGCCGCAAACCTACATTCACTGAGAACCAATCACTTTCCTCTCTTCCTACACGTACACATGCCTTACATCCTCGATAAAAACTTTTCACTGCTTCTAACAACTTTCCTCCCACACCATATATTCTTAATACCTTCCACAGAGCATCTCTATCAACTCTATCATATGCCTTCTCCAGATCCATAAATGCTACATACAAATCCATTTGCTTTTCTAAGTATTTCTCACATACATTCTTCAAAGTAAACACCTGATCCACACATCCTCTACCACTTCTGAAACCACACTGCTCTTCCCCAATCTGATGCTCTGTACATGCCTTCACCCTCTCAATCAATACCCTACCATATAATTTACCAGGAATACTCAACAAACTTATACCTCTGAAATTTGAGCACTCACTCTTATCCCCTTTGCCTTTGTACAATGGCACTATGCACGCATTCCGCCAACCCTCAGGCACCTCACCGTGAGTCATACATACATTAAATAACCTTACCAACCAGTCAACAATACAGTCACCCCCTTTTTAAATAAATTCCACTGCAATACCATCCAAACCTGCTGCCTTGCCGGCTTTCATCTTCCGCAAAGCTTTTACTACCTCTTCTCTGTTTACCAAATCATTTTCCCTAACCCTCTCACTTTGCACACCACCTCGACCAAAACACCCTATATCTGCCACTCTATCATCAAACACATTCAACAAACCTTCAAAATACTCCCTCCATCTCCTTCTCACATCACCACTACTTGTTATCACCTCCCCATTTGCGCCCTTCACTGAAGTTCCCATTTGCTCCCTTGTCTTACGCACTTTATTTACCTCCTTCCAGAACATCTTTTTATTCTCCCTAAAATTTAATGATACTCTCTCACCCCAACTCTCATTTGCCCTTTTTTTCACCTCTTGCACCTTTCTCTTGACCTCCTGTCTCTTTCTTTTATAAATCTCCCACTCAACTGCATTTTTTCCATGCAAAAATCGTCCAAATGCCTCTCTCTTCTCTTTCACTAATACTCTTACTTCTTCATCCCACCACTCACTACCCTTTCTAATCAACCCACCTCCCACTCTTCTCATGCCACAAGCATCTTTTGCGCAATCCATCACTGATTCCCTAAATACATCCCATTCCTCCCCCACTCCCCTTACTTCCATTGTTCTCACCTTTTTCCATTCTGTACTCAGTCTCTCCTGGCACTTCCTCACACAAGTCTCCTTCCCAAGCTCACTTACTCTCACCACCCTCTTCACCCCCAACATTCACTCTTTTTTTCTGAAAACCCATACAAATCTTCACCTTAGCCTCCACAAGATAATGATCAGACATCCCTCCAGTTGCACCTCTCAGCACATTAACATCCAAAATTCTCTCTTTCGCGCGCCTGTCAATTAACACGTAATCCAATAACGCTCTCTGGCCATCTCTCCTACTTACATAAGTATACTTATGTATATCTCGCTTTTTAAACCAGGTATTCCCAATCATCAGTCCTTTTTCAGCACATAAATCTACAAGCTCTTCACCATTTCCATTTACAACACTGAACATCCCATGTATACCAATTATTCCCTCAACTGCCACATTACTCACCTTTGCATTCAAATCACCCATCACTATATATATACATATATATATATATATATATATATATATATATATATATATATATATATATATATATATATATATATCTCTTTTCTTTTTGTTTCATACTATTCGCCATTTCCCGCATTAGCAAGGTAGCGTTAAGAACAGAGGACTGGGCCTTTGAAGGAATATCCTCACATGGCCCCCTTCTCTGTTCCTTCTTTTGGAAAATTAAAAAAAAAAAATGAGAGGGGAGGATTTCCAGCCCCCCACTCCCTTCCCTTTTAGTCGCCTTCTACGACACGCAGGGAATACGTGGGCAGTATTCTTTCTCCCCTATCCCCAGGGATATATATATATATATATATATATATATATATATATATATCTGATGTGTGGATTAGGTGTTTGCTTTGAAGAATGTATGTGAGAAATACTTAAAAAGCAAATGGATTTGTATGTAGTATTTATGGATCTGGAGAAGACATATGATAGAGTTGATAGAGATGCTCTGTGGAAGGTATTAAGAATATATGGTGTGGGAGGCAAGTTGTTAGAAGCAGTGAAAAGTTTTTATCGAGGATGTAAGGCATGTGTACGTGCAGGAAGAGAGGAAAGTGATTGGTTCTCAGTGAATGTAGGTTTGCAGCAGGGGTGTGTGATGTCTCCATGGTTGTTTAATTTGTTTATGGATGGAGTTGTTAGGGAGGTGAATGCAAGAGTTTTGGAAAGAGGGGCAAGTATGAAGTCTGTTGGGGATGAGAGAGCTTGGGAAGTGAGTCAGTTGTTGTTCGCTGATGATACAGCGCTGGTGGCTGATTCATGTGAGAGACTGCAGAAGCTGGTGACTGAGTTTGGTAAAATGTGTGAAAGAAGAAAGTTAAGAGTAAATGTGAATAAGAGCAAGGTTATTAGGTACAGTAGGGTTGAGGGTCAAGTCAATTGGGAGGTAAGTTTGAATGGAGAAAAACTGGAGGAAATAAAGTGTTTTAGATATCTGGGAGTGGATCTGGCAGCGGATGGAACCATGGAAGCGGAAGTGGATCATAGGGTGGGGGAGGGGGCGAAAATTCTGGGAGCCTTGAAGAATGTGTGGAAGTCGAGAACATTATCTCGGAAAGCAAAAATGGGTATGTTTGAAGGAATAGTGGTTCCAACAATGTTGTATGGTTGCGAGGCGTGGGCTATGGATAGAGTTGTGCGCAGGAGGATGGATGTGCTGGAAATGAGATGTTTGAGGACAATGTGTGGTGTGAGGTGGTTTGATCGAGTAAGTAACGTAAGGGTAAGAGAGATGTGTGGAAATAAAAAGAGCGTGGTTGAGAGAGCAGAAGAGGGTGTTTTGAAATGGTTTGGGCACATGGAGAGAATGAGTGAGGAAAGACTGACCAAGAGGATATATGTGTCGGAGGTGGAGGGAACGAGGAGAAGAGGGAGACCAAATTAGAGGTGGAAAGATGGAGTGAAAAAGATTTTGTGTGATTGGGGCCTGAACATGCAGGAGGGTGAAAGGAGGGCAAGGAATAGAGTGAATTGGATCGATGTGGTATACCGGGGTTGACGTGCTGTCAGTGGATTGAATCAGGGCATGTGAAGCGTCTGGGGTAAACCATGGAAAGCTGTGTAAGTATGTATATTTGCGTGTGTGGACGTATGTATATACATGTGTATGGGGGTGGGTTGGGCCATTTCTTTCGTCTGTTTCCTTGCCCTACCTCGCAAACGCGGGAGACAGCGGAAAAAAAAAAATCTTTTTATTATATTATGTCGCTGTCTCCCGCATTAGCGAGGTATTGCAAGGAAACAGACGAAAGAATGGCCCAATTCACCCACACACACATGTATATACATACACGTCCACACACGTACATATACATACCTATACATTTCAAGGTAGACATATATATGCATACACAGACATATACATATAAACATATGTACATAATTCATACTGTCTGCCTTTATTTACTCCCATCGCCACCTCGCCACACATGAAATAACAACCCCATCACCCGACATGCATGCGAGGTAGTGCTAGGAAAAGACAACAAAGGTCACATTCGTTCACACTCAGTCTCTAGCTGTCATGTATAATGCACCGAAATCACAGCTCCAAACAGATTCAACAAACTTTCAAAATATTCACTCCATCTCCTTCTCACTTCATTATTACTTGTTATTACCTCCCCATTTGCCCCCTTCACTGATGTTCCCATTTCTTCTTTTGTCTTACGGATTTTATTTACCTCCTTCAAAATTTATTCTCACCAAAATCTAATAATCTCACCCCAACTCTCATTTGCCCTATTTTCCACCTCTTGCACCTTTCTCTTAACCCCTTACCACTTCCTTTTATACATCTCCCAGTCATCTACACTACTTCCCTGCAAAAACTGTCAAAACACCTCGCTGTTCTGTTTCAATATGTCTTATTTCTTCATCCCACCATTCACTACCCTTTCTAATCTTCCCATCTCCCATCTTTCTCATACCACATGCATCTTTTGCGCAAGCCATCACTGCTTCCCTAAATACATCCCATTCCTCCAGCACTCCCCTTAAGTCATTTGCTCTCACCTTTTGCCATTCTGCACTCAATCTCTCCTGGTATTTCCTCACACAAGTCTCCTTCCCAAGCTCACTTACTCTCACCACTCTCTTCTCCCCAACATTCAGTCTTGTGAAAACCTCTACAACTTTTCACCTTCGCCTCCAAAAGATAGTCATCAGACATCCCTCCAGCTGCCCCTCTCAACACATTAACATCCAAAAGTCTCACTTTTACACGCCTATCAATTAACATGTAATCCAGTAACACCCTCTGGCCATATCTCCTACTTACATACATATACTTATGTATATCTCTCTTTTTAAACCAGGTATTCCAAACCACCAGTCCTTTTTCAGCACACAAATCTACAAGCTCTTCACCATTTTCATTTACAACACTAAACACCCAATGTACACTAATTATACCCTCAACTGCCAAATTACTCACCTTTGCAATCAAATCACCCATCACTATAACCCAGTCTCGTGCATCAAAGCTACTAACACACTCATTTAGCTGCTCCCAAAACACTTGTCTCTCATGATCTTTCTTCTTATGACCAGGTGCAGAGGCCCATCCACTTTCAGTTTTCCCCATATCAATCTAGAGTTTACTTTCTTACACTCTATCACATATTCCCACAACTCCTGCTTCAAGAAGAGTGCTACTCCTTTCTTTACTCTTGTCCTTTCAATAACCCCTGACTCCAAAAACATTCCAAAACCACTCTTCCCCTTTACCCTTGAGCTTCGTTACACTCACAGCTGAAAGATCCAGGTTCCTTTCCTCAAACATACTATCTATCTCTCCTTTTTTCTTATTTGGATTACATCCACACACATTTAGACAACCCAGTCTGAGCTTTCAAGGAGGATGAGCACTCTCCGCATGACTCCTTCACCCATTTCCCCTTTTAGAAAGTTAAATACAGAGAGGGGAGGGTCTCCAGCCCCTGCTCCCGCCCCCTTTAGTCGCCCTCTACAACACACAGGGAATATGTGGGGAGTATTCTTTCTCCCCTATCCCTACCCTCCTTGTATTTAAATTTCTAAAAGTGGAAACAGATAAAGGAGTCATGCGAGTAATGCTCATCCTCCTCGAAGGCTCAGATTGAGGTGGCTAAATGTGTGTGGATGTAAGAAAGATGAGAAAAATGGAGAGATCGGTAGGTTGTTTGAGGAAAGGAACCTGGATGTTTTGGCTCTAAGTGAAATGAAGCTTAAGGGTAAAGGGGAAGAGAGGTTGGGAATGTCTTGGGGGTACAGTCAGGAGATGTTGAGAGGATAAGAGCAAAGGAAGGAGTAGCACTACTCCTGAAGCAGGAGTTGTGGGAATATGTGATAGAGTGTAAGAAAGAGATGGGGAAAACTGAAAGTGGATGGAGAGAGATGGGTGATTATTGGTGCCTATGCACCTGGTCAAGAGAAGAATGATCATAAGAGGCAAGTGTTTTGGGAGCAGCTGAGCGAGCAGTAGCAGCTTTGATGCATGAGACCGGGTTATAGTGATGGGTGATTTGAATGCAAAGGTGAACAATGTGGCAGTTGAGAGTATAACTGGTGTACATTGGGTGTTCAGTGTTGTAAATGGAAATGGTCGAGGTGGTGTGCGAAGTCAGAGGGTCAGGGACAATGGTTTGGTAGACACAGAAGTGGTAATGAAAGATTTGCGGCAAGCCAGCAAGGTGGCGGGTTTGGATGGTATTGCAGTAGAACTTATCAAAAAAGGGTGACTGTGTTGTTAACTGGTTGATGAGGATATTCAATGTATGTATGGTTCATAATAAAAAGCCTGAGGATTGGCAGAATGCATGCATAGTGCCATTGTACAAAGGCAAAGGGGATAAAGCTGAGTGTTCAAATTACAGAGGTATAACTTTGTTGAGTATTCCTGGTAAATTATATGGGAGGGTATTGACTGAGAGGGTAAAGGTATGTACAGAGCATCAGATTAGGGAAGAGCAGTGTGGTTCCAGAAGTGGTAGGTGGATGTGTGGATCAGGTGTTTGCTTTGAAGAATGCATGTGAGAAGTACTTGGGTAAACAGATAGATTTGTATGTAGCATTTATGGATCTGGAAAAGGCATATGATAGAGTTGATAGAGATGCTTTGTGGAAGGCATTAAGAGTATATGGTGTGGACGTTAAGTTGCTAGCAGTGAAAGTTTTTATCAAGGATGTAAGGGATGTGTACGAGTAGGAAGAGAGGAAAGTGATTGGTTCCCAGTAAATGTCAGTTTGTGGCAGGGGTGTGTGATGTTGTGATGGCTGTTTAATTTGTTTATGGATGGGGTTGTTAGGGTGGTGAATGTAAGAGTTTTGGAGAGAGGGGCAAGTATGCAGTCTGTTGTGGATGAGAGAGCTTGGGAAGTGAGTCAGTTGTTGTTCGATGATGATACAGTGCTGGTGGCTGATTCAGTTGAGAAACTGCAGAAGCTGGTGACTGAGTTTGGTAAAGTGTGTGAAAGAAGAATGCTGAGAGCAAATGTGAATAAGAGCATGGTTATTAGGTACAGTAGGGTTCAGGGACAAGTTAACCGGGAGGTAAGTTTGAATGGAGAAAAACTGGAGGAAGTGAAGTGCTTTAGATATCTGGGAGTGGATGGAACCATGAAAACAGGAGTGAGTCACAGGGTGGGGGAGGGGGTGAAGGTTCTGGGAGCGTTGAAGAATGTGTGGAAGGCGAGAACGTTATCTTGGAGAGCAAAAATGGGTATGTTTGAAGGAATACTGGTTCCAACAATGCTATATGGTTGCAAGGCATGGGTGATAGATAGGATTGTGCGGAGGAGGGTGGATGTGCTGGAAATGAGATGTTTGTGGGCAATATGTGGTGTGAGGTGGTTTGATCGAATAAGTAATGAAAGGGTAAGAGAGATGTGTGGTAATAAAAAGAGTATGGTTGAGAGAGCAAAAGAGGGTGTGTTGAAATGGTTTGGTCACATGGAGAGAATGAGTGAGGAAAGATTGACCAAGAGGATATATGTGTCAGAGGTGGAGGGAAAGAGGAGAAGTGGGAGACCAAATTGGAGGTGGAAGGATGGAGTGAAAAAGATTTAGAGCAATCGGGGCCCCAAACATACAGGAGGGTGAAAGGCGTGGAAGGAGTGAATTGGAACAATGTGGTATATCGAGGTCGACGTGCTATCAATGGATTGAAACAAGGCATGTGAAGTGTCTGGGGTAAACCATGGAAAGGTTTGTGGGGCCTGGACATGGAGAGGGAGCTGTGGTTTCAGTGCATTACACATGACAGCTAGAGACAGAGTGCGAATGAATGTGGCCTTTGTTGTCTTTTCCTAGCACTATCTTGAATGTGCACGGGGGAGGGGGGTGCCCTTTCATGTGTGGCAGGGTGGCAACAGAAATGGATGAAGGCAGCATGTATGGATATGTACATGTGTATATATGTATATGTATACAGTGAAATGTATAGGTATGTATATACGCGTGCGTGGGCGTTTATGTATAAACATGTGCATGCATTGGGCCATTCTTTCATCTGTTTCCTTGCACTACCTTGCTAACGTGGGAAAAAGTATAAAATAAAAATATAGAATATATATGGTCATAAACAAACATATCAACATATACGTTATTATTATTATTTTGCTTTGCCGCTGTCTCCCGTGTTAGCGAGGTAGTGCAAGGAAACAGACTAAAGAATGGCCCAACCCACCCACATACACATGTATATACATACATGTCCACACACGCAAATATACATACTTATACATCTCAATGTATACATATATATGGGAAAGGATCACAATTTTGGGGTGATCAAGATATTCCTATGAGTCTACGGGGAAAATGAAACACGAAAAGTTCCCAAGTGCACTTTCGTGTAATAATCACATCATCAGGGGAGACACAAGAGAGAAATATAACAGTCAGTTGATATACATCCCCTAATGATGTGATTATTACACAAAAGTGCACTTGGGAACTTTTCGTGTTTCATTTTCCCGTGGACTCATATATACACACACAGACATATACATATATACACATGTACATAATTCATACTGTCTGCCTTAATTCATTCCCATCGCCACCTCGCCACACATGGAATAACAACCCTCTCCCCCCTCATGTGTGTGAGGTACTGTTAGGAAAAGACAACAAAGGCCCCATTCGTTCACACTCAGTCTCTAGCTGTCATGTAATAATGCACCGAAACCACAGCTCCCTTTCCACATCCAGGCCCCACAGAATTTTCCATGGTTTACCCCAGACGCTTCACATGCCCTGGTTCAATCCACTGACAGCACGTCGACCTCGGTATACCACATCATTCCAATTCACTCTATTCCTTGCACGCCTTTCACCCTCCTGCATGTTTAGGCCCCGATCACTCAAGATCTTTTTCACTCCATCTTTCCACCTCCAATTTGGTCTCCCACTTCTCATCTTCCCTCCACCTCTGACACATATATCCTCCTGGTCAATCTTTCCTCACTCATTCTCTCCATGTGACCAAACCATTTCAAAACACCCTCTTCTGCTCTCTCAACCACACTCTTTTTATTACCACACATCTCTCTTACCCTATAATTACTTACTCAATCAAACCACCTCCCACCACATATTGTCCTCAAACATCTCATTTCCAGCACATCCACCCTCCTGCGCACAACTCTATCCATAGCCCAAGCCTTGCAACCATACAACATTGTTGGAAACACTATTCCTTCAAACATACCCTTTTTTGCTTTCCGAGATAATGTTCTCGACTTCCACACGTTCTTCAAGGATCCCAGAATTTTCACCCCCTCCCCCACCCTATGATTCCCTTCCGCTTCCATCCGCTGCCAAATCCACTCCCAGATATCTAAAACACTTCACTTCCTCCAGTTTTTCTCCATTCAAACTTACCTCCCAATTGACTTGAGCCTCAACCCTACTGTACCTAATAACCTTACTCTTATTCACATTTACTCTCAACTTTCTTCTTTCATACACTTTACCAAACTCAGTCACCAGCTAACATATACATATTTTATCTATCTATTTTGCTTTGTCGCTGTCTCCCGTGTTAGCGAGGTAGTGCAAGGAAACACACGAAAGAATGGCACAACCCACCCATATACACATGTATATACATACACATCCACACACGCAAATATACATACCTATACATCTCAACGTATACATATATAAACACACACAGACATATACATATATGCACATGTACATAATTCATACTGTTTGCCTTTATTCATTCCCATCGTCCCCCCCCCCCACACACATGAAATAACAACCCCCTCCCACCTCATGTGCGCAATGTAGCACTAGGGAAAGACAACAAAGGCCACGTTCGTTCACACTCAGTCCCTAGCTGTCATGTAATATTACACCGAAACCACAGCTCCCTTTCCACATCCAGGCCCCACAGAACTTTCCATGGTTTACGCCATACGCTTCTCATGCCCTGGTTCAATCCATTGACAGCACGTCAACCCCGGTATACCACATCGATCCAATTCACTCTATTCCTTGCACGCCTTTCACCCTCCTGCATGTTCAGGCCCCAATCACTCAAAATCTTTTTCACGCCATCTTTCCACCTCCAATTTGGTCTCCCACTTCTCCTCGTTCCTTCAACCTCTGACACATATATCCTCTTGGACAATCTCTCCTCACTCATTCTCTCCATGTGACCAAACCATTTCAAAACACCCTCTTCTGCTCTCTCAACCACACTCTTTTTATGACCACACACCTCTCTTACCCTATTATTACTTAATCAAACCACCTCACACCACATATTGTCCTCAAACATCTCATTTCCAGCACATCCATCCTCCTTCGCACAACTCTATCTATAGCCCACGCCTCGCAACCATATAACATTGTTGGAACCACTATTCCTTCAAACATACCTATTTTTGCTTTCCGAGATAATGTTCTCAACTTCCAAAATTCTTCACTGCTCCCAGAAATTTCGCCCCCTCCCCCAACCTATGATTCATTTCCATTTCCATGGTTCCATCCACTGCCAAATCCACTCCCAGATATCTAAAACACTTCACTTCCTCCAGTTTTTCTCCATTCCAACTTACCTCCCAAATGACTTGACCCTCAACCCTACTGTACCTAATAACCTTGCTCTTATTCACATTTACTCTCAGCTTTCTTCTTTCACACACTTTACCAAACTCAGTCAACAACTTTTGCAGTTTCTCACATGGATCAGCCACCAGTGCTGTATCATCAGCGAACAACAACTGACTCACTTCCCAAGCTTTCTCATCCACAACAGACTGCATACTTGCCCCTCTTTCCAAAACTCTTGCATTCACCTCCCTAACAACCCCATCCATAAACAAATTAAACAACCATGGAGATATCACACATCCCTGCCGCAAACCTACATTCACTGAGAACCAATCACTTTCCTCTCTTCCTATATGTATACATGCCTTACATCCTCGATAAAAGCTTTTCACTGCTTCTAACAACTTGCCTCCCACACCATATATTCTTAATGACTTCCACAGAACATCTACATCAACTCTATCATATGCCTTCTCCAGATCCATAAATGCTACATACAAATCCATTTGCTTTTCTAAGTATTTCTCACATACATTCTTCAAAGCAAACACTTGATCCACACATCCTCTACCACTTCTGAAACAACACTGCTCTTCCCCAATCTGATGCTCTGTACATGCCTTCACCCTCTCAATCAATACCCTCCCATATAATTTCCCAGGAATACTCAACAAACTTATACCTCTGTAATTTGAGCACTCACTCTTATCCCCTTTGCCTTTGTACAATGGCACTATGCAAGCATTCCGCCAATCCTCAGGCACCTCACCATGAGTCATACATACATTAAATAACCTTACCAACCAGTCAACAACAGTCACCCCCCTTTTTAATAAATTCCACTGCAATACCATCCAAACCTGCTGCCTTGCTGGCTTTCATTTTCTGCAAAGCTTTTACTACCTCTTCTCTATTTACCAAATCATTTTCCCTAACCCTCTCACTCTGCACACCATCTCGACCAAAACACCCTACATCTGCCACTCTATCATCTAACACATTCAACAAACCTTCAAAATACTCACTCCATCTCCTCTCACATCACCACTACTTGTTATCACCTCCCCATTAGCCCCCTTCACTGAAGTTCCCATTTGTTCCCTTGTCTTATGCACTTTATCTACCTCCTTCCAAAACATCTTTTTATTCTCCCTAAAATTTGCTGATACTCTCTTACCCCAACTCTCATTTGCCATCTTTTTCACCTCTTGCACCTTTCTCTTGACCTCCTGCCTCTTTCTTTTATGCCTCTCCCACTCATTTGCATTATTTCCCTGCAAAAATCGTCCAAATGCCTCTCTCTTCTCTTTCACTAGTAATCTTACTTCTTCATCCCACCACTCACTACCCTTTCTAATCTGCCCACCTCCTACAATTCTCATGCCACAAGCATCTTTTGTGCAAACCATCCCTGCTTCCCTAAATACATCCCATTCCTCCCCCACTCCCCTTACCTCCTTTGATCTCACCTTTTTCCATTCTGTACTCAGTCTCTCCTGGTACTTCCTCACACAAGTCTCCTACCCAAGCTCACTTACTCTCACCACTCTTTTCACCCCAACATTTTCTCTTCTTTTCTAAATACCTCTACAAATCTTCACCTTTGCCTCCACAAGATAACGATCAGACATCCCTCCTGTTGCACCTCTCAGCACATTAACATCCAAAAGTCTCTCTTTCGCACGCCTATCAATTAACACATAATCCAATAACGCTCTCTGGCCATCTCTCCTACTCACATATGTATACTTATGTATATCTCGCTTTTTAAACCAGGTATTCCCAATCACTAGTCCTTTTTCAGCACATACATCTACAAGCTCTTCACCATTTCCATTTACAACACTGAACACCCCACGAACACCAATTATTCCCTCAACTGCCACATTACTCACCTTTGCATTCAAATCACACCCATCACTATAACCCAGTCTCATGCATCAAAACTACTAACACAATCACTCAGCTGCTCCCAAAACATCTGCCTTTCATGATCTTTCTTCTTATGTCCAGGTGCATACGCACCAATAATCACCCATCTCTCTCCATCAACTTTCAGTTTTACCCATATCAATCTAGAGTTTACTTTCTTACGCTCTATCACATACTCCCACCACTCCTGTTTCAAGAGTAGTGCTACTCCTTCCCTTGCTCTTGTCCTCTCACTAATCCCTGACTTTACTCCCAAGACATTCCCAAACCACTCTTCCTCTTTACCCTTGAGCTTCATTTCACTCAGAGCCAAAACATCCAGGTTCCTTTCCTCAAACATACTACCTATCTCTCCTTTTTTCTCATCTTGGTTACATCCACACACATTCAAACACCACAATCTGAGCCTTTGAGGAGGATGAGCACTCCCTGCGTGACTCCTTCTTCTGTTTCCCCTTTTAGAAAGTTAAAATACAAGGAGGGGAAGGTTTCCAGCCCCCTGCTCCCGTCCCCTTTAGTTGCCTTCTACGACACGTGAGGAATGTGTGGGAAGTATTCTTTTTCCCCTACAGCCATATACATATATACACATGTACATATGGGATTTACCATTCACCACATCATTTATTCATTGTATATTAAATGTTATGAACAAAAGATAATTTCTAATGCTTGTTAAGGCTTCTTTTTATATCATCTATTTCTCCTACCATTTTCTGAATTAGGGACAAACCTACTTAAGGGAACTTTACATAAAAAATATATGAAAAACATAATTCAATGTATCTGTAGGAGAAACTAAATTGAGCTAGGGTTGCCCATTGCCAGTGACCTGTCAAGGGTGAAGCACTAAAAACTTAAAAACAGCATTGTAGTTCACCAGTTATGAAGACTATTCTGCCATAGCCAGCCCACTGAAGAAGCTCCTGAAGGGAATAGGCAGTAGAAGGACATATCACAAATTGCAGCAATGGGGCATACAGAGGACAACATGCTATCAGAGTAGTGAAACAAGGCATATGAGAAAGCCAAGGGAAAACCAGAAAGGTTTGTGCCGCCTGGTTGGTGATAGGGTGTGGTTTCGGTGCATTACACATGAAAGATACATAATGGATGTGAGTGAATGAGGCATTTTTTGCATGTTCCTGGTGTTACCTTGCTAATGCAGGAAATGATAAACAAATATGAAGGTAAAGAAAGGAAGTTTGAAACAAAGGCAGGCAGAGCTAGGTAAGAATTCCATCTCTGTAGATTGACTATATTCCCCAAAAGGCATGCATGATGAATGTCATCCAAACGCCCATTTGTGTTCAACAGAGTCAGTAAAACAATGTTGGACTAAAATATGAAAAAAGTCATAGCGAATCAATAAAACAACATAATCATTTAGTCAGTGTGCTCTCAACAGACTGCTCTCTTAAAGACCACAATACCAGACTGGTCTGTTAAAGACCAAAATACATCTTGGATACCAAAATAGTAAACAGAAAAACTATTTCTCTCATGAACTGAAAGAATATCATAAGTATAAAAATTAAAAAGTCTAACAGTCCTTAACTTATGCAAGATGAAATGAAAAACCAATAGAAGGAATGTATTGATATGACATCTTCCCAACACACTCCAACCACAAACATATTGGTGAGATACTTTATCAATACACCATCACTTTGTGGAAGATGAAAGCCGGCAAGGCAGCAGGTTTGGATGGTATTGCAGTGGAATTTATTAAAAAAGGGGGTGACTGTATTGGTGACTGGTTGGTAAGGTTATTTAATGTATGTATGATTCATGGTGAGGTTCCTGAGGATTGGCGGAATGCTTCCATAGTGCCATTGAACAAAGGCAAACGGGATAAGAGTGAGTGCTCAAATTACAGAGGTATAAGTTTGTTGAGTATTCCTGGTAAAATATATGGGAGGGTATTGATTGAGAGGGTGAAGACATGTACAGAGCATCAGATTGGGGAAGAGCAGTGTGGTTTCAGGTGTTTGCTTTGAGGAATGTATGTGAGAAATAGTTAGAAAAGCAAATGGATTTGTATGTAGCATTTATGGATCTGGAGAAGGCATATGATAGAGTTGATAGAGATGCTCTGTGGAAGGTATTAAGAATACATGGTGTGGTCGAGGATGTAAGGCATGTGTACGTGTAGGAAGAGAGGAAAGTGATTGGTTCTCAGTTAATGTAGGTTTGCGGCAGGGGTGTGTGATGTGTCCATGGTTGTTTAATTTGTTTATGGATGGAGTTGTTAGGGAGGTGAATGCAAGAGTTTTGGAAAGAGGGGCAAATATGCAGTCTGTTGTGGATGAGAGAGCTTGGGAAGTGAGTCAGTTGTTGTTCGCTGATGATACAGCGCTGGTGGCTGATTCATGTGAGAAACTGCAGAAGCTGGTGACTGAGTTTGGTAAAGTGTGTGAAAGAAGAAAGTTAAGAGTAAATGTGAATAAGAGCAAGGTTATTAGGTACAGTAGGGTTGAGGGTCAAGTCAATTGGGAGGTAAGTTTGAATGGAGAAAACTGGAGGATGTAAAGTGTTTTAGATATCTGGGAGTGAATCTGGCAGCGGATGGAACCATGGAAGTGAGAGTGAATCATAGGGTGGGGGAGGGGGCGAAAATTCTGGGAGCCTTGAAGAATGTTTGGAAGTCGAGAACATTATCTCGGAAAGCAAAAATGGCTATGTTTGAAGGAATAGTGGTTCCAACAATGATGTATGGTTGTGAGGCGTGGGCTATGGATAGAGTTGTGCGCAGGAGGGTGGATGTGCTGGAAATGAGATGTTTGAGGACAATATGTGGTGGGAGGTGGTTTGATCGAGTAAGTAATGTAAGGGTAAGAGAGATGTGTGGAAATAAAAAGAGTGTGGTTGAGAGAGCAGAAGAGGGTGTTTTGAAATGGTTTGGTCACATGGAGAGAATGAGTGAGGAAAGATTGACCAGGAGGATATATGTGTCAGAGGTGGAGGGAACGAGGAGAAGTGGGAGACCAAATTGGAGGTGGAAAGATGGAGTGAAAAAGATTTTCAGTGATCGGGGCCTAAACATGCAGGAGGGTGAAAGGAGGGCAAGGAATAGAGTGACTTGGAACGATGTGGTATACCGAGGTCGACGTGCTGTCAATGGATTGAACCAGGGCATGTGAAGCGTCTGGGGGAAACCATGGAAAGTTCTGTGGGGCCTGGATGTGGAAAGGGAGCTGTGGTTTTGGTGCATTATTACATGACAACTAGAGACTGAGTGTGAACGAATGGGGCCTTTGTTGTCTTTTCCTAGCGGTACCTCGCACAAATGAGGGGGAGGGGGTTGTTATTCCATGTATGGTGGGGTGGCGATGGGAATAAATAAAGGCAGAAAGTATGAATTGTGTACATGTATATATATGTATATGTCTGTATGTGTATATATATGTGTACATTGAGATGTATAGGTATGTATATTTGCGTGTGTGGATGTGTATGTATATATATGTGTATGTGGGTGGGTTGGGCCATTCTTTCGTCTGTTTCCTTGCGCTACCTAACTAACGCGGGAGACAGCGACAAAGCAAAATTACATAAATAAATATACCATCACCAAAAGTTCTTCTTATTGACAGTGTAAGTTGACTCTATCACCTGTTTCTTGAGTGTCTTTTCATTCTTCGACAGTATTCTTTCACCACTAGATAAACAAGCGATTCTCAGAAAGCTGGTGAACACTTGATCACTGACTGGCCACTGGCAACTCCAAGGGTGCGCCATTTTGATAACTGCTTCTTTCCCTACACTTTGAAGCTTTGGAACTCTACCCTCTCAATGTCTTTTCCAACAATTATAAACAGGCACAGTTTAAAAGAGAAGTTTTTCACTTCTCCAAAATTTGCAGATAATTCATTGTCCCTTCTGTTTTCCTTTTATTAACCTCTCTATATTTCATTTAAGGCCTGGCCTTAATGTGGACTTCTGTTCCTGATAGGGGAAAGGAATCTTTCTTTTCTACATGTTCCCCATTTCCTGCAATGCAGAGGTAGCACTAGGAACATATGAAGAAAATATCTTATTTACCTACATCCACTCCCTAGCTGTCATGTGTAATGTACCAAAACCTGAGCCCCCTATCCACAATCTGACCTCAAGAACCTTTCCTTTCCATTGTTTACCCCAACCTCTTCATACACCCTGATTCAGCACACTAACAATATGCTGTCTCATGTCAAACACACTGCTCTAATTCACACTTCCACCTCCTCGTTTCCCACATTTTCTTGTTCTTTCCACTTCTGATATGTATATCCCCTAGTCATTCTTTCCTCACTCATCCTCTCCCGATAGCCTGACTATTTCTATAAAACCTCTTAGGCTATTCTGTAATACTCTCATTACCATACCCCTTTCTTACCCTTTTCTGATTCAATCAACACATATGCCACATACTGACCTCAAAATTTTATTTCAAGCACATTCATCCTGTCTTTTACATTTCTATCTATCTATAAAGCACCAAAAGGAATACTATTCCATATTTGCCCTTAAAGATAGTAATCTTTCTTTCTAAATGTTCCTCAGTGCACTAAAGGCCTATGCCCCCTCACACACTCTATGGGTCACTTCAGTTCCCATAGTTCCATTTGCTGCCATAGTCACTACAAGTTCTCTCTAAATCAAACCCACACTCCAGATAACCTGTTTCTCTTCAAAGCTAAAACCTTTTAACCTTACTTTTATTCACATTTGCTCTCATATGTCTCCTTTCATACACTCACAAACTCAGACACTAGCCTCTGGAGTCCCTCACACAAATCTGCCACTAGCATGGACTCCAACCTGCCATGCAGTTTGGGGTATCATATCGCAAGATCCATATGATCATACATGCTAAAGGGAAGAAATGTTATATTACATGACTGATATAAATGGGCAAGGTTGGATAAGTTCAATAAAATATGTGCAAAGTGAAAAATGCTCCACTGTTCTGATTGAATTACTCAGGACAAATCAACAGGCAGCCATAAATCAGCAAATCATATTCATGAGAACAAAATATGACAATTTGCACCTACCAGTCACCATCAGGAATATTGTTCATGGGTGGTTTAAAGCAGTGGGTGTGGTAGCCCTTGTCACAGCCATCACACAAGAGCAGCTTTTCCTCGTGATCTCCACTATGGCAAAATTGGCAGTACTGTAATAAAAGAAAAAAGTCTGAGTCACTTTTAATTAATCACATAGGAATGGTAAGTCTACTGTAATTAGGAAAAATGTGCTGGATACATCCAAATTGCTGATTAACACAAGGAGTTAATACAAATATATGAATTAGTAATAAAATCTCAGGCATAAAAAATCAAGTCATTTTACAAAGACTAAATAAGTACCAACAGGGAGCATATCAATACTTACAGCTTTCATGATACTCTTATCCCATGCTACTGCTGTTTCCAACATGTAAGTACACATTGCAAGCTGAGCAGCAGTCTCTGTTTTGCTTACTGCTTCTCGCCAGATTTGTAGACCTTTGGGTAATTCCTTGGTTTCTGGTGTAACCTCATTCTTTGGGTTAGGTGGTACCCCTATGAAATAAAGAAAATAATTATATACTGAGGACAAAAAATTGTGAAAAAGATCCCCTCTACAAGTGGAAAAGGTTAACAAAAAGGACTTGAGTGGTTCAAAAGGACACGAGGAAGATTAGATGGGAGGCAGGGCTCAATGAGGAAACAAGGCAAGTACAAATTGCTGATCACATTCTGTGGTAATTACACTGTGGAGGATAGTTCTATAACCAGTTCTATAACCAGAGTAAATATCATTGCAATTAGAGGTCCTGTGAAATCCAAAATGCAGTTGGATGTCTTCCTAACCTTGCAACCAAAATGTGGACATGGGATAAGTCACAGTAATCAAGAATCCAGGTTGTGGAAATAACTTATTTAAGCTGAGCATATGGCATGACTACATGTAATGAAGAAAGTAATGAAGGGGGTGTATAAGAGATTTGGTTTGGAAGGGAATGCAAAGGAAATGAGTTGTGGAGTGTTAGAGTGGGTGAAACATAATACTTTAAGGTGGTTTAAGGATGTGGAAAGAATGCATGACAGGTAGTTTACAAGGAGAGTGCATGATAGTACAATAAAAGGAGATGGTGTGAGAGGAAGACGTTCTGTGACATGAGGAAATAGAGTGGAAAAGTACGAGAGGGAAAGAAATGGAGGAAGAATGCATGGAATGGTGTATGCAAAGGAAGCATGTAAGGGTAGTGATGAGTGGAGATTCTTTTGCAATGCCACCCCCTTGATAGGAATTTCCAAAGAGAGCAGGCAAAAGAGATACATAACAGAAGAAAATAGCTTAGATTACACTGCTCGCTTTTTATGTTGTATGTAATTCTTGCTGGCCTGTTTGTGGTGCTGTTGAGACATGAGACGGTATAGCCAGAGGAAGGGTAATTATCAGTGATAAAGTTTTGGCCTTTAGATTTTATGTACTGTGTGAATGCTGGCCAGTCTGTTTTTCTACAGCTTCTTTTGGTGGTTGTGTGGGCTGGCTGGGTGAGCATTTGCTCACATCCACTCTCCAGCTGTCTTGTATTACATGATGCACCAAAACCAAAGCATGTGTTTAATAGCACATATTTGACTTTACATTCCAGGGTCACAGTGACCTAATCAACCCTTGTGGTGCCCTTAGTTTTCTTATCCCCAATGAACAAAAGTCAGCAAAACACTCACCAACACTGTACAATTCCAATTCATTATCCTCTTCAGGCAACTCTGAATGAGATCTTTCTCACTTCACTGATTCATCCAGCATTCTCCTTTTTTACAAGGGATCAAGAATGCTCCAATGCATCCCCATAAGAGGGACACACAAGGATGCCATGGATGCAAGGGCAGAAAGATTTTCTTCCTCATTAGATACACACATCCAACAATATTCTTTTCTTTCAAGGGTAAAAGAATGCTCTAATGCTTAAGCAGGTGGTGGCTATACAACATGCCCATGTGGACACATGCAGACACTGGAATGAGGCAGCTCAACTGATTCATTTTTCAGTTGGGTAACCAATTATGGGCCAGCCAACAGAGACTACAATGTAATCAAATCTCAGTTTGTGACAAAATACTAAGTGTGCATAGTGGATTGACATATTTGGTAACATGCTTCTGAAGCAATGAATGGATTGAGGTTTACGACTGACTAAATGATTAGAAATATGTTTCAAGCTTCATAGTGTTATCACCACAAATAAGGAATTTACACACAAACAAAATTTTCTGCATATTTGGCCTGGACCTTAAAATCCATGGTCACTCAAAATACTTGTTTCATAAAGATATCTCCACAAATATGAAAGGTATGACTCAAAAAAGGGAAGAGCACAAGGTGAACAAGACATTAAAAGTCAAGGTCACAGTGATTTTAACGTTGGTACCCAAAACTTTGTATTTTGATCATCCATATATGCTCAAAGTTTCATACCAGTCTCTCCGCAAATAAAGTGGTTGCAGCTTTGACAATGAATTATCAGGAGTAAGAAGAAAATAGTATGTATTTGCCTTTGTTGAGGAGAAGATATATCAAGGCACTTACATTGCTGCTCTACCAAGCTGCATTAGGAAATAACAGGAAGTTTAACAATTCTAAACAAAAGCAAACAGATCCTGATGTAAAAACTGACGCTAATGTCAGAATGGAAACGTAAGTTCTTCCTTACAATGCAGAGGCAAGCCAATAACGGTTTTAGTGCTAAAAAGTAACTACCAGTGTGATTTTTTCATAAATGCTTCATGCTCACTGTATACAGATATAAACACTTACCTAGAGGGGGTTTAAGATATCTTCTCTCAATCCCTTCTTCAAGTGCCAGTAATCTTTCCCGGCCAACATGGATGGGATTAAGGCGTATATCATTCTCGTCCACTGGTGGAAGACAAGATGCACGAAATTCCCCAACATGCTTTTCTCCACTATCACCTAAACGCCAACTCTGTGTAAGGCAAAATGGCATTACTAAATAGTAAACAAGGAATCAATATCCCATATACAATTAGGCCTTATTAGTCAAATAACTCTAAAGAGTAAGGGTGACCTTAAGTCCCTACTAAAAGTCTTCATAACAGGTATAATAAAATCCTATCATAACTGACTGATTGGTGGAAAGGGTGGTCCATTAGAAGACACATTCCATTACATTCCAAATTCTTCCAATGAACATTAATAAATAAAATACTGAAATGTGTTGTGGAAACATTCTTAATTCTCTCACTGAAATTTGTTCTTGCATGTTGACCCCTTCCAACCCACTCACAAGATGGAGGTATTCAGAGGAGCAAAGATTAACCTGAATCAGAAGGAAATAACTTCAGGTTCACTTGTACTGAACCACCTCTTGGCCAGAAATGGGGCATGCATGAGGCAAAAATATTACTCTCCTCATGCTCAATTATTTTCAGCTTTTCAGCAATGCTAAAGTATTTACTGGGCTTCTTACTATGTGCAACACAGATATTATTCCTATCTGTCATAACTTAACTTAAAAAGACAGACCCCTATTCCATATAAATACATAGCAATTACATGAGAACATAGGAAATGAGTTCTTCTACTGATCTAGTATGTGCTTATCTCAGACTAGAGGGCAGTGACCAAGCCAGGTCTTGCTTCGTCTTAATATTTCTACTTAATGTATCTTTGTTGGTGTTTCCTGGCGCTACCTAGCTGACATAAAAGGTGGCGATGCTATTTCCTGTGGGGTGGAGTGGTGCCGAGAATGGAAGGAGGCGAGCAAGTATGAATATGTGTATATGTGTATATATGTATATAAGAACGTGAAATCGCAATTCAGAAGTTCATATAATTTCATTTAACATTAATCTTTCTATACATGTGGCACATGTTTCATGAGGACAATCCACCTCATCAGCTGAAATGAAGGCATTTCAGGGTAAGGCAGCAATCAGGAATGACCCTGTATAGGACTCCCCCCAATAAATACCCCGAGGATAGTCTTGCAAGGGGAATTCCCCTTTCCCGGTGTCCAGCCAGGTAATGTAATTTTCTCTTGCCCTAGTCTGTAGCCACTGCACTATACTGCCTTGTGTTTTTATGCTTTGCCCACATCCTAGGTTTGTTATGATTATTGTGTTGTACAGAGGATGAGATCTCTTGGTTTGAAAATTTATCTGGACTGTTAAAGTAACTGTTGTGCTCTGTAATGTATTCCTGTTTCCTTGTATCATTTCTTTCTTTCAAGATTAGTAGTTTTATTCACTGAATCAAATTTTATCCCTTAACTTTTAAGTAGCATTATCTTGTATTGTGTAACAAGAAATTGGCACCTGATGAGGATCATCTCTGAGAAACATATTATGCCAAATGAATAGAAAAATTACATGTTAAATAAAACTCTGCATGTTAAATAAAACTACATGCAATTTCACCTTCATATATATACATCTATTATTTTCTATTATACTTTGTCGCTGTCTCCAGTGGTAGCAAGGTAGCGCACGGAAACAGATAAAACAATGGTCCAACCAAACCACACAAGCACATATACATACCTATACATTTCAACGTATACAAGTCTCTCTTTCGCGCACCTATCAATTAACATGTAATCCAATAACACTCTCTGGCCATCTCTCCTACTTACATTCCTATACTTATGTACTTATCTCTCTTTGGAAACCAGGTATTCCCAATCACCAGTCCTTTTTCAGAACATAAATCTACAAGCTCTTCACCATTTCCATTTACAACACTGAACACCCCATGTACACCAATTATTCCCTTAACTGCCACATTACTCATCTTTGCATTCAAATCACACATCACTATAACCCGGTCTCGTGCATCAAAACTGCTAACACGCTTACTCAGCTGCTCCCAAAACACTTGCCTCTCATGATCTTTCTTCTCATGCCCAGGTGCATATGCATCAATAATCACCCATCTCTCTCCATCCACTTTCAGTTTTACCCATAACAATCTACAGTTTACTTTCTTACACTCTATCACATACTCCCACCACTCCTGTTTCAAAAGTAGTGCTACTCCTTCCCTTGCTCTTGTCCTCTCACCAACCCCTAACTTTACTCAGGGGTAGGTGAGAGGACAATATATATTCATACTTATTATACTTTGTCGCTGTCTCCCACATTAGTGAGGCAGTGCAGAGAAACAGACAAAAGAATGGCCCAACCCACTAACATAAACATGCATATACATTACTCACCTTTGCATTCAAATCACCCATCACTATAACCCGGTCTCGTGCATCAAAACTACTAACACGCTTACTCAGCTGCTCCCAAAACACTTGCCTCTCACGATCTTTCTTCTCATGCCCAGGTGCATATGCATCAATAATCACCCATCTCTCTCCATCCACTTTCAGTTTTACCCATAACAATCTACAGTTTACTTTCTTACACTCTATCACATACTCCCACCACTCCTGTTTCAAAAGTAGTGCTACTCCTTCCCTTGCTCTTGTTCTCTCACCAACCCCTAACTTTACTCAGGGGTAGGTGAGAGGACAATACATATTCATATTTATTATACTTTGTCGCTGTCTCCCACATTAGTGAGGTAGTGCAGAGAAACAGACAAAAGAATGGCCCAACCCACTAACATACACATGCATATACATAAACGCTCACACACACACATATACATACCAATACATTTCAACGTATACATACATATACATACAAAGACGTATACATATATACACATGTACATATTCATACATGCTACCTCCATCCATCCCTGCCACGTCCCCACAACACATGAAATGGCACCACACTCCAATGCATGCGCACAAGGTAACGCCAGGAAAAGACAACAAAGGCCACAGTCATTCACACTCAGTCTCTATCTGTCATGTATAATGCACCAAAAGCACAGCTCCCTTTCCACATCAAGGCCCCACAGAACTTCCATGGTTTACCACAGATGCTACACATGCCCTGGTTCAATCCACTGATAGCACATCAACCCCAGTATACCACATTGTTCCAATTCACTCTATTCCTTGAACGCCTTTCACCCTCCTGAATGTTCAGGCCCCAATCACTCAAAATCTTTTTCACTCCATCCGTCTACCTACGATTTGGTCTCCCAATTCTCGTTTCCTCCACCTCTGACACCTCTTCATCAATTTTTCCTCTCATTCTTTTCATGTGACCAAACCATTTCATTACACCCTCTTCTGCTCTCTCAACCACACTTTTTATTTCCACACATCTCTCTTACTCTTTCATTACTTAATCAAACAACCTCACACCACACATTGTCCAAAAACATTTCATTTCCAACACATCCACCTTCCTCCGCACAACCCTATCTATAGCCCATGCCTCACAACCATATAACATTGTTGGAACCACTATTCCTTCAAACATATCCATTTTTGTTCTCTGAGATAATGTTTTCGCCTTCCACAAATTCTTCAATGCTCCCAGAACCTTTGCCCCCTCCCAACCCAGTGACTCACTTCTGCTTCCATGGTTCCATCCGCTGCCAAATCCACTCCCAGATATCTAAATCACTTCACTTCCTCTAGTTTTTCTCCATTCAAACTTACCTCCCAATCTACTTATCCCCTAAACCTACTCAACCAAATAACCTTGCTCTTATTCACATTTACTCTCACCTTTCTTCTTCACACACTTTACCAAACTCAGCCACCAACTTCTGCAGTTTCTCACATGAATCAGCCACCAGCGCTGTATTATCAGCGAACAACAACTGACTCCCTTCCCAAGCCCTCTCATCCACAATAGACTGCATACTTGCCCATCTCTCCAAAACTCTTGCATTCACCACCTTACAACCCCATCCATACGCAAATCAAACAACCATGGAGACATCACGCACCCCTGCTGCAAACTGACATTCACTAGGAACCAATCACTTTCCTCTCTTCCTACTCGTACACATGCCTTACATCCTTGACAAAAACTTTTCACTGCTCCTAGCAACATACCTCCCACATCATATACTCTTAATACCTTCCACAGAGCATCTCTATCAACTCTTATCATATGCCTTCTCCAGATCCATAAATGCTACATACAAGTCCATTAGTTTTTCTAAGTATTTCTCACATACATTCTTCAAAGCAAACACTTGATCCACACATCCTCTACCACTTCTGAAACAACACTGCTCTTCCCCAATTTGATACTCTGTACTTGGTATGACCCTCTCAATCAATACCCTCCCATATAATTTCAAAGGAATCCTCAACAAACTTATACCTCTGTAATTTGAACACTAACCTTTATCCCCTTTGCCTTTGAATAATGGCACTATGCATGCATTCTGCCAATCCCCAGGCACCTCACCATGAACCATACATACACTGAATATCCTCACCAAATCAATACCATCCAAACCAGCCGCCTTGCTGGCTTTCCTATTCTGCAAAGCTTTCACTACCTCTTCTCTGTTTACCTACATCATTCTCCTTGACCCTGAAGTGAAGTGTTTAAGATATCTGGGAGTGGATTTAGCAGTGGATGAAACCATGGAAGCAGAAGTGAGTCACAGGGTGGGGGAGGGGGCAAAGGTTCTGGGAGCACTGAAGAATGTGTGGAAGGCGAGCACATTATCTCAGAGAGCAAAAATGGGTATGTTTGAAGGAATAGTGGTTCCAACAATGTCATATGGTTGTGAGGCATGGGTTATGGATAGGGTTGTGCAGAGGAGGGTGGATGTATTGGAAATGAAATGTCTGAGGACAATGTGTGGTGTGAGGTGGTTTGATCAAGTAATGAAAGGGTAAGAGAGATGTGTGGTAATAAAAAGAGTGTGGTTGAGAAAGCAGAAGAGGGGTATGTTGAAATGGTTTGGTCACATGGAGAGAATGAGTGGGGATAGATTGACAAAGAGGATATATGTGTCAGAGGTGGAGGGAAGATGGAGAAGCTGGAGAACAAATTGGAGGTGGAAGGATGGAGTGAAAAAGATTTTGAGTGCTCAGGGCCTGAACATACAGGAAGGTGAAAGGTGTGCAAGGAATAGAGTGAATTGGAACAATGTGGTATACTGGGGTGGACGTGCTGTCAATGGATTGAACCAGGTCATGTGAAGCATCTGAGGTAAAACATGGAAAGGTCTGTGGGAGCCTGGATGTGGAAAGGGAGCTGTGGTTTCAGTGCATTACACATGACAGCTAGAGACTGAATGTGAACAAATGTGGCCTTTTTTGTCTTTTACTAGCGCTACCTTGCTCTGTGTGTGTGTGTGTGTGTGTGTGTGTGTGTGTGTGTGTGTGTAGTGTGTGTGTGTGTGTAGTGTGTGTGTGTGTGTGTGTGTGTGTGTGTGTGTGTGTGTGTGTGTGTGTGGTGGTGATTTCTGTGTAGTGGGGTGGCAACAGAAATGGATGAAGGCAGTAAGTATGAATATATACACATGTATATAAGTATGTGTGTGTATATGTATGTATACGTTGATATGTATATGTGTGCACAGGGGCATGTATGGACATTTATGTATATATATATATATTTCTTTCTTTCTTTCATACTATTCGCCATTTCCCGCATTAGCGAGGTAGCGTTGAGAACAGAGGACTGGGCCATTGAGGGAATATCCTCACCTGGGCCCCTTCTCTGTTCCCTCTTTTGGAAAATTAAAAAAAAAAGTGAGAGGGGAGGATTTCCAGCCCCCCGCTCCCTCCCCTTTTAGTCGCCTTCTACGACACGCAGGGAATACGTGGGAAGTATTCTTTCTCCCCTATCCCCAGGGATATATATATATATATATATATATATATATATATATATATATATATATATATATATATATATATATATATATATATATTTTTTTTTTTATACTTTGTCGCTGTCTCCCGCGTTTGCGAGGTAGCGCAAGGAAACAGACGAAAGAAATGGCCCAACCCCCCCCCATACACATGTATATACATACGTCCACACACGCAAATATACATACCTACACAGCTTTCCATGGTTTACCCCAGACGCTTCACATGCCTTGATTCAATCCACTGACAGCACGTCAACCCCGGTATACCACATCGCTCCAATTCACTCTATTCCTTGCCCTCCTTTCACCCTCCTGCATGTGCAGGCCCCGATCACACAAAATCTTTTTCACTCCATCTTTCCACCTCCAATTTGGTCTCCCTCTTCAACTCGTTCCCTCCACCTCCGACACATATATCCTCTTGGTCAATCTTTCCTCACTCATTCTCTCCATGTGCCCAAACCACTTCAAAACACCCTCTTCTGCTCTCTCAACCACGCTCTTTTTATTTCCACACATCTCTCTTACCCTTACGTTACTCACTCGATCAAACCACCTCACACCACACATTGTCCTCAAACATCTCATTTCCAGCACATCCATCCTCCTGCGCACAACTCTATCCATAGCCCACGCCTCGCAACCATACAACATTGTTGGAACCACCATTCCTTCAAACATACCCATTTTTGCTTTCCGAGATAATGTTCTCGACTTCCACACATTCTTCAAGGCCCCCAGAATTTTCGCCCCCTCCCCCACCCTATGATACACTTCCGCTTCCATGGTTCCATCCGCTGCCAGATCCACTCCCAGATATCTAAAACACTTCACTTCCTCCAGTTTTTCTCCATTCAAACTCACCTCCCAATTGACTTGACCCTCAACCCTACTGTACCTAATAACCTTGCTCTTATTCACATTTACTCTTAACTTTCTTCTTCCACACACTTTACCAAACTCAGTCACCAGCTTCTGCAGTTTCTCACATGAATCAGCCACCAGCGCTGTATCATCAGCGAACAACAACTGACTCACTTCCCAAGCTCTCTCATCCCCAACAGACTTCATACTTGCCCCTCTTTCCAAAACTCTTGCATTTACCTCCCTAACAACCCCATCCATAAACAAATTAAACAACCATGGAGACATCACACACCCCTGCCGCAAACCTACATTCACTGAGAACCAATCACTTTCCTCTCTTCCTACATGTACACATGCCTTACATCCTCGATAAAAACTTTTCACTGCTTCTAACAACTTGCCTCCCACACCATATATTCTTAATACCTTCCACAGAGCATCTCTATCAACTCTATCATATGCCTTCTCCAGATCCATAAATGCTACATACAAATCCATTTGCTTTTCTAAGTATTTCTCACATACATTCTTCAAAGCAAACACCTGATCCACACATCCTCTACCACTTCTGAAACCACACTGCTCTTCCCCAATCTGATGCTCTGTACATGCCTTCACCCTCTCAATCAATACCCTCCCATATAATTTCCCAGGAATACTCAACAAACTTATACCTCTGTAATTTGAGCACTCACTCTTATCCCCTTTGCCTTTGTACAATGGCACTATGCACGCATTCCGCCAATCCTCAGGCACCTCACCATGAGTCATACATACATTAAATAACCTTACCAACCAGTCAACAATACAGTCACCCCCTTTTTTAATAAATTCCACTGCAATACCATCCAAACCTGCTGCCTTGCCGGCTTTCATCTTCCGCAAAGCTTTCACTACCTCTTCTCTGTTTACCAAATCATTTTCCCTAACCCTCTCACTTTGCACACCACCTCGACCAAAACACCCTATATCTGCCACTCTATCATCAAACACATTCAACAAACCTTCAAAATACTCACTCCATCTCCTCTCACATCACCATTACTTGTTATCACCTCCCCATTTGCGCCCTTCACTGAAGTTCCCATTTGCTCCCTTGTCTTACGCACTTTATTTACCTCCTTCCAGAACATCTTTTTATTCTCCCTAAAATTTAATGATACTCTCTCACCCCAACTCTCATTTGCCCTTTTTTTCACCTCTTGCACCTTTCTCTTGACCTCCTGTCTCTTTCTTTTATACATCTCCCACTCAATTGCATTTTTTCCCTGCAAAAATCGTCCAAATGCCTCTCTCTTCTCTTTCACTAATACTCTTACTTCTTCATCCCACCACTCACTACCCTTTCTAATCAACCCACCTCCCACTCTTCTCATGCCACAAGCATCTTTTGCGCAATCCATCACTGATTCCCTAAATACATCCCATTCCTCCCCCACTCCCCTTGCTTCCATTGTTCTCACCTTTTTCCATTCTGTACTCAGTCTCTCCTGGTACTTCCTCACACAGGTCTCCTTCTCAAGCTCACTTACTCTCACCACCCTCTTCACCCCAACATTCACTCTTCTTTTCTGAAAACCCATACAAATCTTCACCTTAGCCTCCACAAGATAATGATCAGACATCCCTCCAGTTGCCCCTCTCAGCACATTAACATCCAAAAGTCTCTCTTTCGCACGCCTGTCAATTAACACATAATCCAATAACGCTCTCTGGCCATCTCTCCTACTTACATAAGTATACTTATGTATATCTCGCTTTTTAAACCAGGTATTCCCAATCATCAGTCCTTTTTCAGCACATAAATCTACAAGCTCTTCACCATTTCCATTTACAACACTGAACACCCCATGTATACCAATTATTCCCTCAACTGCCACATTACTCACCTTTGCATTCAAATCACCCATCACTATAACCCGGTCTCGTGCATCAAAACCACTAACACACTCATTCAGCTGCTCCCAAAACACTTGCCTCTCTTGATCTTTCTTCTCATGCCCAGGTGCATATGCACCAATAATCACCCACCTCTCTCCATCAACTTTCAGTTTTACCCATATTAATCGAGAATTTACTTTCTTACACTCTATCACATACTCCCACAACTCCTGTTTCAGGAGTATTGCTACTCCTTCCCTTGCTCTTGTCCTCTCACTAACCCCTGACTTTACTCCCCAGACATTCCCAAACCACTCTTCCCCTTTACCCTTAAGCTTCGTTTCACTCAGAGCCAAAACATCCAGGTTCCTTTCCTCAAACATACTACCTATATATATATATCTTTCTTTTTTCTTTTATACTATTCGCCATTTCCCGCATTAGCGAGGTAGCGTCAAGAACAGAGGACTGGGCCTTTGAGAGAATATCCTCACGTGGCCCCTTCTCTGTTCCTGCTTTTGGAAAATTAAAAAAAAATGAGTGGTTGGGCCATTCTTCGTCTATTTCCTTGCACTACCTCGCTGACGCAGGAAACAGCAGTTATGATAAATATAAATTTTTTTTTTTCTATTCTTGATTACTGTTCCCCTGGTTATAGAGAAATTAACAGATGTGGCAACATCAACACAAACTGCACACTTCTTTCTCTAACTGAGTCTACAGGATAACTAACAGTGACTGTCCTGTGAAAACATTTGGCTCCCACATGCTCCTCCCCCACCCCTTCCCAGAATGTAACCTTGATACAGTAGTGGGAATTCTTAGAAACAAAGGTTATTTGTTTGAGGAGGTTCATCAAGTGGTGAAGATCTTTTGTGAATGTTAAACAGTTAAGGAAAAAGAATCAAAATGTTATATGGATGCGGGATGAGTCAATACACATTATGTCTGCAATAATTCTCATAAAGGAGACATTGTAGCACTCAGTGAGAATCCATAACACAATAATACAACATGTGTTAATAAGCATAAAATCAACAATCCAAGAATACATCTTATCATTTACCTTGCTCTGCATGGATGCATTAGTTATTTTCTCTTCCATAGCATATACACTATCAAGGATAAGAAAATCCACCTTCAGAGCAACATCTGGCAACCAGTGACATGGTTCATCTGCTACTGGGGTGCCATATTCGTCATAGACAAGTTTCTCCATATCCTCAGAGTCAGGATCCAATGTTGCAGCTTCTGAATCAATCTGATGCAAGAGGGGTTTGCTTGTAAGTCAAAACTTTAATGTAATTTTGTTAATATAAACTTTTACAGCATCTTACAAATAAGGCACTGGCAATACAGGCACACACTCATATACTAAATACTAAATCAAACACAAATATCAACAAAAATCTCAAGATCCTTACAACAGTTTTGATGAAATAAGGAAAAATTAATCTTTCCAATCATATCAAAAGCAAAAGCTTCTCATACAGCTCAGATTCATCCTCTTGACGTGAGTAGAACCGTCTATACTAAAACACCACAGTAAGTTTAATAAGGATCATGAAGAGTAAGACAGTTACCAATTTCTCCAAATCACAGATGACAAGTATGCTTTATTCACATTTGCAAAACCTGTTATAAAATCTTGTCTTCTAAAGCACTTTGTGAAAGAATGGAAGTTAAGCCCAAATATCAGTAACAAGACCATAAACTGGATGAAAATCTGCAAACAGCTATTCAAGAAATCATTTGATATTTCGTCTATTTCTATACTAAGCTCCATATAACTTTAGAGATTCTGTCTTGCAACTTGCTATCTACCTTTACTCTATACATCTTTTTTTAACTAAACACAAACAGGGCTCATGCAGAACCTTCTCTTCTCTATACACCATGATCAAAATACATAAAAACCTTATTCTAATAAAAATTATTTAATTCTTCTTACCCATGTACTCCTTCTTCCCATCTTTCCAACTTACCTAAGTCTTTCTTTGCATCTGCTCCTTTACAGCGCAATCAAGTACAGCTTTTATTTTTTCAAAGCCTTTCCACAAGTCTAATGCAGTTTCTATATTACCAGTCAATCCTATCACTGCACTGTGTTGTATCTTTCACCAGTTTCTTCATTCACCACATATCATTTTTTAAAATGCAAATTCATCCCCAAAAGATAATTCTCAACTGCTTGAAACATCACAGACCATTTTATAGTTCTACATATAAGTTTCAGTAATTATCATATATCTTCATGCAACAGCTGAGTTCACATATGTATCAACTCTGACTTTTTGAGGGAAAAAAACTTTCAAATTCCTTATAAATATGTCAACCACATTTTTTGTGACATGACACAACATTTGACCATCAAACTCCAGGCCATAAATTCTGTAGTGAGGGAGTGATGTTTTCATGGTGCTATGATTTTTTTTTTTTTTTTTACACCACCACTCCAGTAGAGTTAACATAAGTTATTTACAGTACCAGCTTAGCTGTTTAAATTCTATAGCATTACATACCCAACCTAATCAAAATATCATCAGGAACAATCTTATAAAGATGTCCAAGATGAGAAATACCACCTATTATGAATCCATTAAGAGGCAGGATACCATCACAACAACAGAAGTGCTATCCCTAATCTAACAGGTAGAGCACTACTTTCCACCAGCAGCCTAGACCAAACAGCATTTTTGTAGTCTTTCAGAATTTCACATTATAAAACTGTTTGAGAGGAAAAATAACTTAAAAATTGACACGTGAAATCCAGAAACTGATACCTGCCATCATTTGCTGATAGCATAACTCACTTCATATCTGTTCTAACTTTCTAAAAGGGGAAACAGAAGAAGGAGTCACGCGGGGAGTGCTCATCCTCCTCGAAGGCTCAGATTGGGGCGTCTAAATGTGTGTCGATGTAACCAAGATGAGAAAAAAGGAGAGATAGGTAGTATGTTTGAGGAAAGGAACCTGGATGTCTTGGCTCTGAGTGAAACGAAGCTCAAGGGTAAAGGAGAAAAGTGGTTTGGGAATGTCTTGGGAGTAAAGTCAGGGGTTAGTAAGAGGACAAGAGCAAGGGAAGGAGTAGCACTACTGAAACAGGAGTGGTGGGAGTATGTGATAGAGTGTAAGAAAGTAAACTCTAGATTGATATGGGTAAAACTGAAAGTGGATGGAGAGAGATGGGTGATTATTGGTGCATATGCACCTGGGCATGAGAAGAAAGATCATGAGAGGCAAGCATTTTAGGAGCAGCTGAGTGAATGTGTTAGTAGTTTTGATACATGAGACCGGGTTATAGTGATGGGTGATTTGAATGCAAAGGTGAGTAATGTGGCAGCTGAGGGAATAATTGGTGTGCATGGGGTGTTCAGTGTTGTAAATGGAAATGGTGAAGAGCTTGTAGATCTATGTGCTGAAAAAGGATTGGTGATTGGGAATACCTGGTTTAAAAAGAGAGATAAACGTAAGTATATGTATAGAAGTAGGAGAGATGGCCAGAGAGCGTTATTGGATTACGTGTTAATTGACAGGCGCGCGAGACTTTTGGATGTTAATGTGCTGAGAGGTGCAACTGGAGGGATGTCTGATCATAATCTTGTGGAGGCAAAGGCAAAGATTTGTAGAGGTTTTCAGAAAAGAAGAGAGAATGTTGGGGTGAAGAGGGTGGTGAGAGAAAGTGAGCTTGGGAAGGAGACTTGTGTGAGAAAGTACCAGGAGAGACAGAGTACAGAATGGAAAAAGGTAAGAACAAAGGATGTAAGGGGAGTGGGGGAGGAATGGGATGTATTTAGGGAAGCAGTGATGGCTTGCGCAAAAGATGCTTGTGGCATGAGAAGCGTGGCATTTGGACGATTTTTACAGGGAAAAAATGCAAATGAGAGGGAGATGTATGAAAGAAAGAGGCAGGAGGTCAAGAGAAAGGTGCAAGAGGTGAAAAAGAGGGCAAATGAGAGTTGGGGTGAGAGAGTATCATTAAATTTTAGGGAGAATAAAAAGATGTTTTGGAAGGAGGTAAATAAAGTGTGTAAGACGAGGGAACAAATGGGAACTTCAGTGAAGGGGGCTACTAGGGAGGTGATAACAAGTAGCGGTGATGTGAGAAGGAGATGGAGTGAATATTTTGAAGGTTTGTTGAACTTGTTTGATGATAGAGTGGCAGATATAGGGTGTTTTGGTCGAGGTGGTGTGCAAAGTGAGAGGGTTAGGAAAAATGATATGGTAAACAGAGAAGAGGTAGTAAAAGCTTTGCGAAAGATGAAAGCCGGCAAGGCAGTGGGTTTGGATGGTACTGCAGTGGAATTTATTAAAAAAGGGGGTGACTGTATTGTTGACTGGTTGGTAAGGTTATTTAATGTATGTATGACTCATGGTGAGGTGCCTGAGGATTGGCGGAATGCTTGCATAGTGCCAATGTACAAAGGCAAAGGGGATAAAAGTGAGTGCTCAAATTACAGAGGTATAAGTTTGTTGAGTATTCTTGGGAAATTATATTGGAGGGTATTGATTGAGAAGGTGAAGGCATGTACAAAGCATCAGACTGGGAAAGAGCAGTGTGGTTTCAGAAGTGGTAGAGGATGTGTGGATCAGGTGTTTATTTGAAGAATGTATGTGAGAAATACTTAGAAAAGCAAATGGATTTGTATGTAGAATTTATGGATCTGGAGAAGGCATATGATAGAGTTGATAGAGATGCTCTGCGGAAGGTATTAAGAATATACGGTATGGGAGGCAAGTTGTCAGAAGGAGTGAACAGTTTGTATCGAGGATGTAAGGCATGTGTACGTGTAGGAAGAGAGGAAAGTTATTGGTTCTCTGTGAATGTAGGTTTGTGGCAGGGGTGCGTGATGTCTCCATTGTTGTTTAATTTGTTTATGGATGGGGTTGTTAGAGAGGTGAATGCGAGTTTTGGAAAGAGGGGCAAGTATATAGTCTGTTGTGGATGAGAGAGCTTGGGAAGTGAGTCAGTTGTTTTTGCTGATGATGCAGCGCTGGTGGCTGATTCATGTGGGAAACTGCAGAAGCTATTGACTGAGTTTGGTAAAATGTGTGAAAGAAGAAAGCTGAGAGTAAATGTGAATGAGAACAAGGTTATTACGGTACAGTAGGGTTGAGGGTCAAGGCAATTGGGAGGTAAGTTTGAATGGAGAAAAACTGGAGGAAGTGAAGTGTTTTTGATATCTGGGAGTGGATTTGGTAGCGGATGGAACCATGGAAGTGGAAGTGAATCATAGGGTGGGGGAGGGGGTGAAAATTCTGGGAGTGTTGAAGAACATGTGGAAGTCGAGAACATTATCTCGGAAAGCAAAAATGGGTATGTTTGAAGGAATAGTGGTTCCAACAATGTTATATGGTTGCGAGGTGTGGGCTATAGATAGAGTAGTGCGCAGGAGGGTGGATGTGCTGGAAATGAGATGTTTGAGGACAATATGTGGTGTGAGGTGGTTTGATTGAGTAAGTAATAATAGGGTAAGAGAGATGTGTGGTAATAAAAGGAGAGTGGTTGAGAGAGCAGAAGAGGGTGTTTTGAAATGGTTTGGTCACATAGAGAGAATGAGTGAGGAAAGATTGACCAAGAGGATATATGTGTCAGAGGTGGAGGGAACGAGGAGAAGTGGGAGACCAAATTGGAGGTGGAAAGGTGGAGTGAAAGAGATTTTGAGTGATTGGGGCTTGAACATGCAGAAGGGTGAAAGGTGTGCAAGGAATAGAGTGAATTGGAAAAATGTGGCATACCAGGGTCGACGTGCTGTCAATGGATTGAACCAGGGCATGTAAAGAATCTGGGGTAAACCATGGAAAGTTCTGTGGGGCCTGGATGTAGAAAGGGAGCTGTGGTTCCGGTGCATTATTACATGACAGCTAGAGACTGAGTGTGAACGAATGTGGCCTTTGTTGTCTTTTCCTAGCGCTACCTCGCACACATGAGAGGGGAGGGTGTTGTTATTTCAAGTGTGGCAGGGTCGCGATGGGAATGAATAAAGGCAGACAGTATGAATTATGTACTTGTGTATATATGTATATGTCTGTGTGTGTATATATATGTATACGTTGAGATGTATAGGTATGTATGTTTGCATGTGTGGACGGGTATGTATATACATGTGTATGTGGGTGGGTTGGGCCATTCTCTCGTCTGTTTCCTTGTGCTACCTCACTAACACGGGAGACAGTGACAAAGCAAAATAAATATATGGGAAATTATATGGGAGGGTATTGATTGAGAGGGTGAAGGTATGTACAGAGCATCAGATTGGGGAAGAGCAGTGTGGTTTCAGAAGTGGTAGAGGATGTGTGGATCAGGTGTTTGCTTTGAAGAATGTATGTGAGAAATACTTAGAAAAGCAGGTGGATTTGTACGTAGTATTTATGGATCTGGAGAAGGCATATGATAGAGTTGATAGAGATGCTTTGTGGAAGGTATTAAGAATATATGGTGTGGGAGGCAAGTTCTTAGAAGCAGTGAAAAGTTTTTATCGAGGATGTAAAGCATGTGTATGTGTAGGAAGAGAGGAAAGTGATTGGTTCTCAGTGAATGTAGGTTTGCGGCAGGGGTGTGTGATGTCTCCATGGTTGTTTAATTTGTTTATGGATGGGGTTGTTAGGGAGGTGAATGCAAGAGTTTTGGAAAGAGGGGCAAGTATGAAGTCTGTTGTGGATGAGAGAGCTTGGGAAGTGAGTCAGATGTTCGCTGATGATACAGCACTGGTGGCTGATTCATGTGAGAAACTGCAGAAGCTGGTGACTGAGTTTGGTAAAGTGTGTGAAAGAAGAAAGTTAAGAGTAAATGTGAATAAGAGCAAGGTTATTAGGTACAGTAGGGTTGAGGGACAAGTCAATTGGGAGTTAAGTCTGAATGGAGAAAAACTGGAGGAAGTGAAGTGTTTTAGATATCTGGGAGTGGATTTGGCAGCGGATGGAACCATGGAAGCGGAAGCGAATCATAGGGTGGGGGAGGGGGCGAAAATTCTGGGAGCCTTGAAGAATGTGTGGAAGTCGAGAACATTATCTCGGAAAGCAAAAATGGGTATGATTGAAGGAATAGTGGTTCCAACAATGTTGTATGGTTGCGAGACGTGGGCTATGGATAGAGTTGTGCGGAGGACGGTGGATGTGCTGGAAATGAGATGTTTAAGGACAATAGGTGATGTGAGGTGGTTTGATTGAGTAAGTAATAATAGGGTAAGAGAGATGTGTGGTAATAAAAAGAGTGTGGTTGAGAGAGCAGAAGAGGGTGTTTTGAAATGGTTTGGTCACATGGAGGGAATGAGTGAGGAAAGATTGACTTGACCAAGAGGATATATGTGTCAGAGGTGGAGGGAACGAGGAGAAGTGGGAGACCAAATTGGAGGTGGAAAGATGGAGTGAAAAAGATTTTGAGTGATTGGGGCCTGAACATGCAAGAGGGTGAAAGGCGTGCAAGGAGTAGAGTGAATTGGAACGATGTGGTATACTGGGGTTGATGTGCTGTCAATGGATTGAACCAGGGCATGTTAAGCGTCTGGAGTAAACCATGGAAAGTTCTGTGGGGTCTGGATGTGGAAAGGGAGCTGTGGTTTCGGTGCATTACTACATGACAGCTAGAGACTGAGTGTGAACGAATGGGGCCTTTGTTGTCTTTTCTAGCGCTACGTCGCACACATGAGGGGGGAGGGGGTTGTTATTTCATGTGTGGCAAGGTGGCGATGGGAATGAATAAAGGCAGACAGTATGAATTATGTACATGTGTATATATGTTTATGTCTGTGTGTGTATATATATGCATACGTTGAGAGGTATAGGTATGTATATTTGCATGAGTGGACGTGTATGTATATACATGTGTATGTGGGTGGGTTGGGCCATTTTTTCGTCTGTTTCCTTGAGCTACCTCGCTAATGCGGGAGACAGCAACAAAGCAAAATAAATAAAAATATAATATATATATGTAGCCATTTGGCTACTTTTGGTCAGTTTTGGGGGTTTGATTGGAACAGTCTCCCAACAGGTTACAATCAGTTAATGTACCACCACAAAACAATGAGGACTGAGTGTGGTTTTGCCCTTAATGAACCTAGGAAGGCATCTAGGTTACACAGAGAAAAACTATCAGTGCAGGTTAATCATTAAACACTTTTATGAGCTTATTTTGCTGGAAGAAAATGATGGGTAAGAGGGGAGGAGAAAAGGATAGCGCTGATATGTTTAAGAAAGAAGAGCCAGGGGAATGGGAGCTGAGGAATGGGAGAAAGAATACACTGCTGCTGATGGCAAGGAAGGTGGGAGGGGAATCAGACACGTGAAATTTATCTTCTAATTATGGCTACCAGCAGAGTATGGAACTTGAAGAGGCTCAAGAGACTATCATACTTCATTAATCAAAATTACTCACAAAGAGAATTATTACTATTAGCAGAGTACAATAGGCCTGCAGCACCTACCACTACATATGCCTAACTGACATACATACTGTGAGTGTGGTTAACATTTGTGTGTCACAGGGAAAGAGTTTTACTCTTTTGTTGCCCCATCTTTTAACTTTGTATATATGCATTATGTCTTTAATCGTATGTATGTACACACAAACACATCCCAGCCTAAGCTAGGTACCCATGTATTGACCAGCTCCAAGTGAAGGGCAAGTATGGGCTGAATGCCATGCCAAGGGTTTTAACCAATGCAAGTCCGATGCCAGGCTGGCCCATGGTCACTTATGCCAACCACTACAATACAGAAACCTATGGATGTGTATGTATTTATCGTATGTCACTGAAAATATACTAAAAAAGTAATATACTTTTCACTACGATGGTGTGGGAGAGTGATGAGAGGAGGGGGAGGGCCCTGACTGGTGGCATATATGCTCCACATTTATCTGTATTCATAAAAGTAGCAGCAATCTGAGACCTTAAGTACATAGCAAAGCAAAAGGTTAAGCCAAAATGACTAGTATTCATAAAATTATGAAATTCAATAAAGACTTCATCTTAACATATTAACTACATGATCAAGAAATGCCCCTCAATTCTCAGTAACATATCAACTACATGATCAAGAAATGCCCCTCAATTCTCAGATCTATAATTGAAAGTACAACTATAAAACTTTCAAGCTTAATGAATACAGTAAAAAGGAAATCTGACTTATGATACAACATAGAAACCTAAGGACTACATGGAACATGGAATCCACTCTCCTCTTTCCAATTAATCAACTAAACAATTATCACTATATTAACATTAAAAAGGATTAAAAAACTAAGGCCTATTCAATCCAATCTTAACCCTTAAACAGTGGCAGATGTTATCTTAGGAAATGCCTGCTAACACATATTAATGTTCTTCCTGTCCACCTGAAGGTCATGCTTACATTGTGACCCCAAGGAAGACACACATAAGTTGTTGAAAGTCGAAAGTTATTAGGAGGAATACATAAGCATTATCTTTAGAAAGTGAAGAAGAATAAACTGAGAAACATGCAGAAATAATTGACTTATAGAGCAATTTTTGTGGCAGATTATGTAAGAAGGAGAGGAAAGTGTCCCACGGACTCTTGCTCTTATGAAAGAAATTACATAACAATTGTGACTAATTTTCTCTTCATGGGGTAACAAAGGACTTTGGTAAGGATGATATGTAAAGACCAAAACATTTCCATATAAACATCACCTCCATTATCCTCTCATTCATGCCAACCTCTTGATCTCCTCACTCTGATATGCAGTGTAATATTTCTGCGTTTCACTTCTAAATAATGTCGTGACTATTTACGAAATTAAGAATATACATGAAATAAAAGTAAAGTTCTCTGAATAAAAAGAAAAATACTTCCATAATCTTCCAACAATTGGCAGCCAATCTCTCTCACAATGAATTTTAGTTTACCTGAGTTTACATGAGAAATACAGATAACAGGAGGCCTGATTGGCCCATGACTGGGTTGTCTGGTAAAAAAGAAAAAAGTGACTTAAGAAAATGTAATTCTGCTTAGCAGTTTTTAAAGCTATCACAGACTCCTCGCTGCTGCACATTAGCTTTCTAGTGTTCCCATTACCACTGTCATTTATACAGTTTATTTCTGGCATCTTTCTTAGAGTATACCTGAATTTACATAATATTAATCTAAATAACTCTTGAAGGTATTCACAGTCTTAGCATTCACTACACCTGACAGTAACTTATTCCAGTGCTCAACACACCTATAGAAAAGAAACTTTTCCCACATTCACACTACATCTTTTACCTTTGAATTTCATTCCACTTGTCCTGGTAACCATATTTTCTTGTATTTTGAAAAGATGTTTGTGATTTACCTTACTGAACTTGTTCAGAATTTTGAACACTTGGATGAAGTTGCTGCAAAATCTATGTATTTCAAGGGAGAAGAGATCCAATCATTTTAGCCTCTCTTCTTATGCCAGATTTCTAAGGGATAGGATCAATTTTGTTGTGCATCTTTGTGCTAGTTCTAATTTTTTCTTCTCTTTCATAGGTTGGGAACCAAAACTGGATGGCATATTCAAGGTGCAGTCTTACTAGGGAATCACAAAATGTGAGAATTGTTTCTGGTGTTTTGTAATCTTTTATGTCCCTGGCTATGAAACCGAACATTTGGTTGCCTTTTTAACTTGCAGCTCAATACTGTTTAGCGTACTTCAGATTGTTGCTAATGACAACTCCAAGGTCCTCTTCTTCATTTACTTTAGCTAAAAAAGTTCCCAAATAGCAATAGTTTGTAGTCATACTGCATTTTCTTCTCTCCAAAGTGCATAACTTTACACTTGTCCACATTAAATGTCATTTGCCATCTGTTTGACCACTCTGCTAGTAAGTTACAGCTCTAACTCCTAGTTTAGCATCATCAGCAAATTTGGAGATCTTAGATATAAGACTGATTCCTAGGTCATTAATGTATATTATGAAAAGAAGTGGGTCTAGGACTGACCCCTGTGGCACACCACTCATTATCAAGCCAATCTGAGGCTTCACAGTTTAATACTACACTCTGCTTACTTCTGGTATGCCAGTCTTTGATCCATGTACAGATTTCTTCATCGATTCTGTGTGCTTTGAGTTTATGCAAAATTATCTTGTGAGGTACTTTATCAAAAGCCTTTTGGAAATCTAAATATCTATACCATATGGTACTTCTTCATCCCAATTCTGATAAATAACATTACAAAATTCTAGTAAACTTGACAGGCAGGATCTATTGCAGAAACTGTGTTGGTTGTCCAATATAATTTTGTGATCTTGAAGCAAGACAATTTCTTTATACATCAATCTATTACATTTAATTGCCATCTCCCGCATCAGCGAGGTAGTGCAAGGAAACAGACAAGGAATGGCCCAACCCACCAACACACACATGTATACATATAAATGCCCACACACACACATATACATACATATAAAATTCAATGTAAACATGCATATACATACAGAGACATATACATATATACACATGAACATATTCATACTTGCTGCCTTCATCCATTCCCGTCGCAACCCCACCACACATGAAACAACAACCCCAGCAATGTAGCACCACGAAGACAAAAAAGGCCACATTTGTTCACACTCATTCTCTAGCTGTCATGTGTAATGCACTGAAACCACAGATCCCTTTCCACATCCAGCCCCCACAGACCTTTCCATGGTTTACCACAGACACTACACATGCCCTGGTCCAATTCACTGACAGCTAGTCCACCCCGGTACACCGCATCATTCCAATTCACTCTATTCCTTGCATGCCTTTCACCCTTCTGCAAGTTCTGGCCCCGATCGCTCAAAATCTTTTACACTCCATCCTTCCATCTCCAATTTGGTCTCCCACTTCTCCTTCTTCTCTCCAACTCTGACACATATATCCTCTTTGTCAATCTTTCCTCACTCATTCTCTCCATGCGGCCAAACCATTTCAACACACCCACTTCTGCTCTATCAACCACACTCATTTTATTACCACACAAGTCTCTTATCCTTTCATCAACTGCTCGATCAAACCACCTCACAACACAAATTGTCCTCAAACATTTCATTTACAATACATCGACCCTCCTCTGCACAACCCTATCTAAAGCCCATACCTCACAACCATATAACATTGTTGGAACCACTATTCCTTCAAACATTCCCATTTTTGCTCTCCAAGATAACATTCTTGCCTTCCATACATTTTTAAACACTCCCAGAACCTTTGCCCCCTTCCCCACCCTGTGACTCACTTCCGCTTCAATGGTTCCATCTGCTGCTAAGTCCACCCTCAGATATCTAAAACACTACAGTTCCTCCAAGTTTTCTCCATTCAAACTCATCTCCCAATTAACTTGTCCCTCAACCCTACTGAACCTCATAACCTTGCTCTTATTCACATTTACTCTCAACTTTCTTCTTTCACACACTTTACCGATCCCAGTCACCAATTTCTGCAGTTTCTCACCTGAATCAGCCACCAGCATTGTACCATCAGCAAACAACAACTGCCTCACTTCCCAAGCCCTCTCATCCACAAAAGACTGCATACTTGCCCCTCTCTCCAAAACTCTTGCATTCACCTCCCTAATCACCCCATCCATAAAAAAATTAAACAACCATGGCGACATCACACACCCCTGCCGCAAACCGACATTCACGGAGAACCAATAACTTTCCTCTCTTCCTTCTCATACACATGCCTCATTATCATTATCATTATTATACTTTGTCGCTGTCTCCCGCGTTAGTGAGGTAGCGCAAGGAAACAGACGAAAGAATGGCACAACCCACCCACATACACATGTATATACATACACGTCCACATGCACATATACATACCTATACATCCCAAAGTATATATATATATTTTTTTTTTGCTTTGTCGCTGTCTCCCGCGTTTGCGAGGTAGCACAAGGAAACAGACGAAAGAAATGGCCCAACCCACCCCCATACACATGTATATACATACGTCCACACACGCAAATATACATACCAACACAGCTTTCCATGGTTTACCCCAGACGCTTCACATGCCCTTGATTCAATCCACTGACAGCACGTCAACCCCGGTATACCACATCCATCCAATTCACTCTATTCCTTGCCCTCCTTTCACCCTCCTGCATGTTCAGGCCCCGATCACACAAAATCTTTTTCACTCCATCTTTCCACCTCCAATTTGGTCTCCCTCTTCTCCTCGTTCCCTCCACCTCCGACACATATATCCTCTTGGTCAATCTTTCCTCACTCATTCTCTCCATGTGCCCAAACCATTTCAAAACACCCTCTTCTGCTCTCTCAACCATGCTCTTTTTATTTCCACACATCTCTCTTACCCTTACGTTACTTACTCGATCAAACCACCTCACACCACACACTGTCCTCAAACATCTCATTTCCAGCACATCCATCCTCCTGCGCATAACTCTATCCATAGCCCACGCCTCGCAACCATACAACATTGTTGGAGCCACTATTCCTTCAAACATACCCATTTTTGCTTTACGAGATAATGTTCTCGACTTCCACACATTCTTCAAGGCTCCCAGGATTTTCGCCCCCTCCCCCACCCTATGATCCACTTCCGCTTCCATGGTTCCATCCGCTGCCAGATCCACTCCCAGATATCTAAAACACTTTTCTTCCTCCAGTTTTTCTCCATTCAAACTTACCTCCCAATTGACCCTCAACCCTACTGTACCTAATAACCTTGCTCTTATTCACATTTACTCTTAACTTTCTTCTTTCACACACTTTACCAAACTCAGTCACCAGCTTCTGCAGTTTCTCAACCAAATCAGCCACCAGCGCTGTATCATCAGCGAACAACAACTGACTCACTTCCCAAGCTCTCTCATCCCCAACAGACTTCATACTTGCCCCTCTTTCCAAAACTCTTGCATTCACCTCCCTAACAACCCCATCCATAAACAAATTAAACAACCATGGAGACATCACACCCCTGCCGCAAACCTACATTCACTGAGAACCAATCACTTTCCTCTCTTCCTACACGTACACATGCCTTACATCCTCAATAAAAACTTTTCACTGCTTCTAACAACTTGCCTCCCACACCATATATTCTTAATACCTTCCACAGAGCATCTCTATCAACTCTATCATATGCCTTCTCCAGATCCATAAATGCTACATACAAATACATATACACACACACACACACACAGACATATACATATATCCACGTACATAATTCATACTGTCTGCCTTTATTCATTCCCGTCGCCACACATGCCTTATATCCTCGGTAAAAACTTTTCACTGCTTCTAGCAACTTACCTCCCACACTGTATACTCTTAAAATACTCCACAAAGCATCTCCATCAACCCTATCATATGCCTTCTCCAGATCCATAAATGCTATCTACAAATCCATCGGTTTTTCTAAGTATTTCTCACATACATTCTTCAAAGCAAACACCTGTTCCACACGTCCTCTACCACTTCTGAAACCACACTGCTCTTCCCCAATCTGATGCTCTGTACATGCCTTTACCCTCACAATCAATACCCTCCCATATAATTTCCCAGGAATACTCAACAAACTTATGCCTCTGTAATTTGAACACTCACCTTTATCCCCTTTGTCTATGTGTAAAGGCACTATGCATGCATTCTGCCAATCCTCAGGCACCTCAACATGATCCACAAATACACTGAATATCCTTACCAAACAATCAACAACAGTCATCCTCTTTTTTAATAGGCTCCACTGCAATACCATCCAAACCCGCCGACTTGTCGGCTTCATCTTCCCCAAAGCTTTCACTCCCTCTTCTCTGTTTACCCAACCATTCTCCCTGATCCTCTCACTTTGCACACCACCCCAAACAAAACACCCTATATCTGCTATTCTATCATCAAACACATTCAACAAACCTTCAAAATACTTACTCCATCTCCTTCTCACTTCATCACTACTTGTTATTACCTCCCCATTTGCCCCCTTCACTGATGTTCCCATTTGTTCTCTATGAAAATTTTATCTTGTATCATTTTTCCCATAATTTTACCTAACACTGACATAAGGCTAATTGGGAAGTAGTTCAAGGCACACTTTTTGTCTCCTTTTTATATAAATAGTGGAAAGGTGTAATCTCTCTTTCATACTTGTTCCCCGTTGATCATGTTAACTAATTAGCATCAGGAACACATGATGAAAAGGTTTCATATGCTCACTCCATTGTCTAACTCTCATGTACAATATAGCCTAATTGGGCAGAAGTTCAAGGCACACTTTTTGTCTCCTTTTTATATATAGCGGAAAGGTGTAATCTTTCTTTCATACTTTTTCCTCACTGATCATGTTAACTGATTAGCATCAGGAACACATGAAGAAAGGGCCTCCTATGCTCACTCCATTGTCTAACTGTCATGTACAATATTTTCACATGGATTTGTGCAATGTTTTATCATTACCTGGGGGAAGGAAGGATGAAAGTCTATAGAAGCTTTAGGAGAAGAGGAAACAATGCAGGTAAGGTGAGAGCAGTGAAAGGGAATGAGTATGGGAAAGAGGACCGTGTGAAGAGATACCAGGAGAAATTGAGTGAAGAATGGTAAAAAGTGAGAGCAAATGAGCTAGGGGAGAGGGTGAGGAATTAAGAGTTATTTAGTGAAGTACTGCTTTGATGAGAGAGAGAAGTAAGTGGTAAGTAGAAGATGGACTGGTAAAGAAGGGTTGTGAGTGGTGGATGAGAAAGTTAAGTAGGTAGAGCAAGCTAGAAGACAAGAGTAAGGGGATTATTTGTAGGGAAGAAGTGCAAATGATTGAGAGATGTATAAGTGAAAGCAGAAAGAGATCAGGATAAAGGTGGAGGGTCTGAGAGGTCAAGTGAGAGTTGGGGTTAACAAGAATCAGCACAACTTGAAGATATTAAAAAATGCTTTAGAAGTTAGTTAATAGTGTCAAGAAACAAGAAAACAAAGACAACATCAGTTAACAAGGTAAAGAGAGAAAAAGTAATATGCAATAATAAAGTGAATATGAAGTGAGTATTCTGAAGGACTACTGAATGTGTTTGATGATAAGTTGGCAGATGTGGGTATGTAGGTACCAAAGTGAGATAGTCATGGCCAGTGGTTTGGTGAAAAGAGAACAGAATGTGAAAATCCTTGTGTAAGATGAAGGACACCAAAGCAGTTGGAGTAGATGGGAATGCCATTGATTTTCTTAAGGAAGGGGATGATTATGTTGTTGATTGGTTAATTAGGATTTTCACTATATGTATGGCTCATAAAAAAGGGCATGAGGACTGGAAAATGAATCTACAGTCCCAATGTATAAAGCCAAGGGACAAAAGTAAATACTGAAACTAATGTGGTATTAGGTTTTTAAGTGTACCTGATAAGCTGACTGGGAGAGCGGTGGTGGCATGCCAAGAACTTCAAATGTTATGTGGATCAGGTGTTTGCTTTGAAGGATGTGTGTGACAAATACTTAAGAGACTGAAGAACTTGCTTGTGGCATTTAAGGAGCTGAAGAAAGCATATGACAGGGTTAATTTAGATGCTCTATGGGAGATGTTGCAAATATACTGTATGATATGACAGGAAAGCCACTAGAAGCAGTAAAGAGTTTTTGTCAAGAGAGTAAAGCATGTGTGCAACTAGGAAGAGAGGAGGGTATGTGGTTCTAGGTGAAGGTGTGTCTGCAGCAAGGGTGTGTGACATTAACATGGTTGTTTGATTTGTTTATGGATGGGGTAGGAGGTTAGGTGAATGCAAGGGTCTTAGAAAGAGGACCAGTTATACATTTTTTTTTTTGGGGGGGTGGCTTGTTAGGTAAGTCACTTGTTGTTTGCTGATGACAAAGAGCTGAGTGGCAGATTTAAGTGAGAAACTATAGAAGCTAGTGTCTTGAGTTTGGAAGTGTGTGTGTGAAAGAAAAATGTTAAGAGTAAATGTGAATAAAAGCAAAATCATTAAGTTCAGCAGTGGAACGAGAAAGGTTAGTCAAGGTATGAGTTTAAATAGAGACATGGCAGCATATGAAACAATGGAAGCTAAAGTGAGCTATGGGGTGGTTGAGGGTGCTGAAGTCCGAGGTGCATTAAGGAGTGTGTGGAAAGAGACTATCTGTGAGGGGAAAGATGGCATGTTTAATGGTATAGTAGTTCTTGTATGCATATGAGGTATGGGTTCTACACTACACAGTACAGAAGAAGGCGAGTGTGTTGAACACGCAATGCCTGCCTGAGGACAATATGTGACGCAAGGAGGACGTATCAAGTAAAAAATGACATGACAAAAGAGGCAAAAGAGAAATGTGGCAATAAGAACAGTATGGTTGAGAGAGCTGGAGAAGGTGCACAGAAATGGTTTGGACATATGTAGGGGATGAGTGTGGAGAGGTTGATAGAGGGTATATATGTTAAAGGAGTAGGAGACAAGGACAAGGAGAAACCAAACTGCAGTTGTAGGGATGGAGTGGAAAAGGTTTTGAATCTTTATTGCATGAACATGCAGGATGGTGTAAGGTGTGCATGGAAAAGAGTATATAGGAAATATGTAGTACACTGGGGAAATGAGCCATCAAAGGAATGAAACTGGGCATATGAAGCATTCAGAGGAAACAGGGAAAGGTTAGCAGGCTTTGGTTGTGAATAGAAGGCTGTGGTTTTGGTGAATAATACATGACAGTTTCAGAGAGGATGTGAATGAATGAGGCCATTTTTTTGTCTGTTCCTGGTGCTACCTCACTAACACAGGGAACAAGAAACAAATAATAAAAACTATGTTATTTACCGTCAACACTGTACCTGTATATGAAACAGGAGTACAGTATGAAAATAGACTTAACAGAAAGATGGTAACATCATTATTATGCCTTACTATGTCACCAAGAGCTGTCATTCATCATTCACACCCACCTCTAGGCACTCACTCAGCATGGGATAAAGACAAAAAAGGTAATAAAGATTTCTGTGATCTTTCTGTTACTTTTAAATACAAATCATTCATTTCATAAGGGATTTTCTTTTATTTCTTTTTACCTTTTGCACATTATGAGGGAGTTTCTGGACCATGCCTACCATTTGGGCCTTAAATGACTGATCCCTGGATGTTTATAGGTGTCCCCAGGATAGGGGTTCATCAAAATTTAAAAAAAATATTTGCTTCCTATCAATTACTAGGAAATATCAACAATGTTGTATGCTTGCGAGGCGTAGGCTATGGATAGAGTTGTGCACAGGAGGGTGAATGTGCTGGAAATGAGATGTTTGAGGACAATGTGTGGTGTGAGGTGGTTTGATCGAGTAAGCAATGTAAGGGTAAGAGAGATGTGTGGAAATAAAAAGAGTGTGGTTGAGAGAGCAGAAGAGGGTGTTTTGAAATGGTTTGGGCACATAGAGAGAATGAGTGAGGAAAGATTGACCAAGAGGATATATGTGTCAGAGGTGGAGGGAACGAGGAGAAGTGGGAGACCAAATTGGAGGTGGAAAGATGGAGTGAAAAAGATTTTGAGTGATCGGGGCCTGAACATGCAGGAGGGTGAAAGGCGGGCAAGGAATAGAGTGAATTGGATCAATGTGGTATACCGGGGTTGACGTGCTGTCAGTGGATTGAATCAGGGCATGTGAAGCGTCTGGGGTAAACCATGGAAAGTTGTGTGGGGCCTGGATGTGGAAAGGGAGCTGTGGTTTTGGGCATTATTGCATGACAGCTAGAAACTGAGTGTGAACGAATGGGGCCTTTGCTGTCTTTTCCTAGCGCTACCTCGCACACATGAGGGGGGAGGGGGATGGTATTCTATGTGTGGTGAGGTGGCGATGGGAATGAACAAAGGCAGACAGTGTGAATTGTCTGCATGGGTATATATGTATGTGTCTGTGTGTGTGTATATATGTGTACATTGAGATGTATAGGTATGTATATTTGCGTGTGTGGACGTGTATGTATATACATGTGTATGGGGGTGGGTTGGGCCATTTCTTTCGTCTGTTTCCTTGCGCTACCTCGCAAACGCGGGAGACAGCGACAAAGCAAAATAAATATAAATAAAATCAAGGAAAGTTAAAGAGAAAAGGAAAAATCTGGTTGGTCATTTATATTTGGCGTCAAACAGACATTTCAATCTAGTGTGCAGCAAGAGCTCGGCCAATCAGATGTTAGTTGACTTTCGCTGACTCACACACCTTTACCACTTTTCTGCAATCACCAATATATTGGTAATACATGAAAGACTTTTCCCACTACTACAAGTTCAACATCCAACAAATCATTATCACCATAATAAGTGCTCTAATGACCATTAGTAATTATCCAATAATTGATGTGTGGCATATGCTAAGGCCTTACCTTTCTCCATCATGTTATGTGGGTAAATGAGAAACTAAGATCCTGTCCTGGTATTAATTATTAATGTTTGTGACAGTAGGCAGCTTTCCTAGCTGATAACCTGTGCTTTTCAATTTAAGTGATGGAGGGAAAAGGTAACATGTACAAGTATGGATAAGGTCCCCAAAAGGTAAGACATTGTGCTATATGGGTAACTGTAACAGTTTCTGCTTGTGCTAATAACATTTACTTGTGACATTAGGCATGTCTACATACTGATAAAATTCCTCTTTGAGTTTAAATGTGGGTGGGTAGAGGCATCTCATACAAGTATGGCTGGGGTCTCTGTACTAAGAAATGTTACGGTGCAGCTATGATCCTTTAGGGGTTAAAGGTTAATTGCATCTATCCCTAAACACAAGGGATCTGAAGACCAACAATAAAACAGAAGATGACGACTGTCTGTGGCACTAAAATGAGCCACCTAAAATAGACCCAAAAGCAATATAACCTGTACCAAGACAATGATTCAATTTATACCAGTTTTACAAAAATGTAAATGGTCGAGCAAAATACTGATGCTGCTGGGAATATGACAAAGAATAAAACCAACTGAATACTAAATTCAAATAAGTTAACTTTCCAAAATGGAATTCAAGAACTCTGACAAGCACCTTGATGGGAAAAACCAAAAGCTCCCAAAACATGAAGTGAAGGACCTATTATCAAACAAACTTTGGAAGATGGTTGACTATAAGACAAATGACATGATGCAGAGCTTATCACAACCTTAATCCAGTAATAAAAGAACATCACTCTAAATATATGGTTTTGGCCTTCAGCCAAAGAATTACGAGAGAAATCATCTGCTTACCTCAATGAAGCAAGACATCTGAGAAACTGATAATGACTTAGACAAGTCCAACTATTCTCTGAAAATCAAATACTATTTAAGCAAATCTTAAATTCTGGTCCTTTACAAAAATTTTTTTGATACAGGGATAACAGAAGTAAATCTAACTGAAATTTCTCCCATGTGATTGATCATAGTATCAAAACATGTAATACAAAACTAAAACTGAGATTCTGTAGCAGCACGTTCTAGTCCACAAGCAGAATAATTCTTGTGATGTTTATGGGTAGAAAAGGCCATTAAGACCTTAAAGAATACAAAAAAAAACACTCAAAAGCAATCAACTAGAGGAGTTTCTAATAGACCATATGTGTGTTTGAGAATTTTTGAAAAATTATGCCATCTATCCACACAGGCTGAAAAAGAGTGGAACCTCTACAACTTGTTGAGGGTTCATTAATCCATAATTTGCCAAAACTGGATAAAAATCCTGTACTCCTTTGTCTTAAGAGCAGCTATCCCATATCTACAGGGATTTTCCTCACCCTAATATGAGGTACTGTTAACATATAAGGAGTGGTTCCTCCTCGACCTCTTACTCAGTCAGAGAGGAATCATAAGTTTTCCACCTCATTAACTCTCCAGCTTTCATTCTTCTTCAACTGATTCTTTTTGTCCGCCATGATGTTACTGCCCTATCTTTGCTCTAGGGATATCATTCTGTCCACTTGTAACCATGGATCCATGGCACACAACTGGCTGCTGCTTCACAAAGTTCTGTTTAGAATGATGACTGACCATCATGATATCTCCTTTCCTTGAACAGCTAAGCTGTGCAAAACAGCTAAGCTATGCAATTCTCCACCTTCTTTTGCCTTTCCTTCTTTCTGCAACTTTTACACCTTTATCCCTTCAGTGGCAGCCGTCATCTCCTGAAGATCTGATCTGACACTATGGCTATCGATGAATGATTATTCAGACCATTTCAAACCAGTAACTGTAAAGCTATATGCTTGACTGGTGAGTGTACTCTATATCTTAATGCAGTTCCAAATTTTTTATTGTTTAACTCATATCTATAGCTTTTTTATAGTAATGGTGTTATCTTTTAACATAAAAAAATTGACAGGTTGATCATCCCTAATTCAAAAATCTGAAATCCGAACTGATCCAAAATCCAAAACTTTTTGAGAGGTGACGTGACATTACAGGTGCAAAATTCCACACCTGACCTCACTTCCCATGCTGGGCTCTGATGTTCTGTTGGCGCCAGTTTGTTACAAACAATTGTTACCGCCAGACCTGTGCTTTTTGCTTATCATCTACTCTGTGTGAATAAGTGTATGAAAGTGATTGCTTATCAGTAGCATATAAATTCAAGAGTCAGGAATGAGAGTGATGCCAAACAACCACAGATTGTCCACATGGGTGCCTGATGTTATAAATACCTTAGCTTTCTGATGTGTTCAGTGTTATAGAAACTTTTATACTCAAAACTACTAAAAATACTGAATGCAATACCTTCAGGCTATGTGTATATAAGTTGTATATGAAACACAAATGGATTTTGGGTTAAGACTTGGGTCCCAACTCTAAGATATCTCATTATCCATTTATCCATCATGACAAACGTGGAAAACAGGATGGTATGGAAACAAATGGGTCAGAGCTGAGGTATATCTTAACATTTTGATGGCTCAATGATTTTCCTCAGGAGATACTGATTCCAGCACTTGGCAGGGATATGTTCCCCAGCAAGTGATGGTCACCTGGTCAGACACCTTGGCATGTCACTCTCTGATTGGATCACTTGTCCTGCTGCCTCCACCTGTTCACAGCAATCTCTGTTGCCTGATGTGACCAGCAGACGAACCCAAACCATGTGTTAATGTTCTTAACCCATTCCTCTATGTAAGCTTTTACACTATCACTAATCGGTTTGTCACATGCCTGTAGTTGCCTTGGCGTCAACCGTTCAGTAACAGTGTAAGAGCTTACCTAGAGGGGATTAAGAAAAACATTAACACAAGGTCTGGGTTCATTTGCTGGTCATGTCAGGCAGTGGAGATCACTGGGGATGAGTGAAGGCAGCAGGACAAGGGATCCAATCAGAGAGTGACATGCCAAGGCATCCAACTGGTTGACCATCACTTCCTGAGGACTATAGTTCCGCCAAGCACTGGAATCAGTATCTCCTGAGGAAGAGTTGAATGGTTGAAACATTGAGGTATATCTCAGCTCTAACGCATTTGTTTCTATATCATCCTGTTTTCCACATATCTAATTATGCAGATACAAATATTCCAAAATCCACAAAAATCCAAAATCTGAAACATTTCTGGTCCCAGGCATTTTGGAGAAGGGATACACAACCTGTTTTGTAATACAATTCTAGTTACAGGGAAAATAAATAATCCAGCATCCCCAAGGTCCAGGGGTACTGGATCAACAAAAGTCTACTGTATGCACTGTTGGATGACCTAAGTAATCAGGACAAACTTTTACAATATTTATCTGCTGGTGAGGAGAAAGAGGAAAAAGTGAAATATGAGGAAAGAAGTTACTTAGAGAGCTATTTCATGAGAGCAAAGAGGAGAGAGGGCAGCACAGGATCCTCTACCTGCATCTCCATCATCCTCATGCCCAGAGATTACATGATAACTGCACCTAATTTTCTCATTGTATAACGGGTCTTGATGGAGGATTCTGGTAACAGATGATACACACTCAGCAGACATTACCTAGCATATCTTAATTGTAAAGTATAATTCATAAAAAAGAGCATCATGGATTGGTCAGCATGTGTAGTTTTATATTTCCATTAGTATCAATGTTATTCACCACCAATGATGTATTTACGTAAGAAACAAGGGTAAAGTGTGACATTAACATACAGCCCTTTCAGTAATAGGTGAACAGATGAATACATGAACATGCAAAGCAAAACTCCTTTAAGAGCAATGCAGAATCAAAAGAATACCTTTCTTTATGAAGCCTATGCTCAAGATTCAATTTGGGAATTACATGGACCTTTGAAGGAGGTGACAAGAACTATGACACTAAACTCAAAAAATCACAGTAAACACATATTTGTAGTTTATGAACAATGATAAACTCAATCAATAAAAAAAAGACAGGAACATCCATACCTAAGGAAAAAGCTGTGAATTCAAAGCAAGATGAAATTGCATATACTAAGCTGTCTACAATGAAAAAAAAATTCACATTAAACTTCAAACCTCGACAGACAACAAAGGTTTTCCAATGAAACCCTGGAAAAAAAAGTTATATTGGAATACAGGTTGAGTATCTCTTATCTGAAGTGCCTGGAACCAGAAGTATTTTGTATTTTGGAATGTTTGCATATGCATAATGAGAGGAAAACAAGATGGTATGGAAACAAACAGGTTAGAGGCGAGACTTTCCTCAACATTTCGACCATTCAATGGTCTTCCTCAGGAGATTCTGATTCCAGCATTTGGCAGGACTGTGTTCCTGGCAAGTGATGGTCATCTGGTCGGACGCTTTGGCATCTCATTCTCTGATTGAATTGCTTGTCCCGCTGCCTTCACCTGTTCACAGTGATCTCTGCTGCCTGACATGACCAGCAAATGAACCCAGACCTTGTGTTAACACTGTTTTCAATCCCTTCCTTTAGGTAAGCTCTAACTCTTATCACAAAATGGTTTGTCACTCACCTGTAGTTGCCATGAGTGACTGTTCAGTGATAGTATGAATGCTTACCTAGAAGAAGGGGTGATAGTATGAAAGCTTACCTAGAAGAAGGGGTTAAGGACAACAGCAACACAAGGTATGGGTTCATCTGTTGGTCATGTTAGGCAGTGGAGACTGCTATGAACAGTTGGAGGCAGCAGGACAAACAATCCAATCAGAGAGCGACGCACCAAGGCGTCCAACCGGGTGACCATCACTTGCTGAAGAATGTGGTCCTGCCAAATGCTGAAATCAGTATCTCCTGAGAGAGACTGTGGAATGATTGAAATGTTGAAGTATATCTCAGCTCTAACCCATTTGTTTCCATACCATCCTGTTTTCCACATTGTCAAGATGGATAATAGATAATGAGATATCTTGGGGATGGGACACAAGTCTAAACACAAATTCCACTTCTGTTTAATATGCAATACATATGCATAGCCTGAAGGTAATGTTACAATATTCTTAATAATTTTGCACATGAAACAAAGTCTGTGTAACACTGAACCATCAAAAAGCTAAGGTGTCACAACCTCAGCCACCTATGTGGACAATCTGTGGTTGTTTAGCATCACATTCATTACTGGTTCTAAATTCATATGATACTAATAAGCAATCCTTTTCTTACACTTACTCAAACAGAGCAGAGAATAAGCATAAAACAGTGAGTAATGCACGTAGGTCTGGTGGTGATGATGGTTTGTAACAAACTGGCACCAACAAAGCGTCAAAGCCCAGCATGGGAAGAGAGGTCATGGGTGGAATTTTCCACTTGTAACATCAAGCTGCCGCTCAAAAAGTTTCGGATGTTGGAGCATCTTGGATTACGGATGCTCAACCTGTACAGACATCAATGCAGAATATACGTACAGCTTACGTGCTTCATTATGCATGAGTTGACTTTTATTTTCATATACCTGCCTACCTTTTCTAACCTCAGAGAGTTACTATTATGAACAAATGACAGAGCCTTTGAAGAAAAATCCTTGCTTGGCTCTTTCTTGTCCTCTCTCTTCATAAAGGTAATAAGGAGAGGAAGATTTCCAGCCCCCACTCCTGTCCTTCTTACCAATCTTTTAAAACTTTAGGGAGTTATTTGGGGTGCATACTTTTTCTCCCATTCCCTGGGATAAACCTAAATGATATTTTCATTAAAACCTCACTGACACACGTGGTAGCGATGCTGTTTCCTGTGGGACAAGGTGCCACTGGGAAAGGATGAAGGCGAGTAAGTAAGAATATGTAAATGTGTATTTATGCATATGTATGTGTATGTATATGTACATCTATGCATGTGTACATGCATAGATTACATATGCATACATTACATTTTTTTTTTTTTTTTGCTTTGTCGCTGTCTCCCGCGTTTGCGAGGTAGCGCAAGGAAACAGACGAAAGAAATGGCCCAACCCACCCCCATACACATGTATATACATACGTCCACACACGCAAATATACATACCTACACAGCTTTCCATGGTTTACCCCAGACGCTTCACATGCCCCTGATTCAATCCACTGACAGCACGTCAACCCCCGTATACCACATCGATCCAATTCACTCTATTCCTTGCCCTCCTTTCACCGTCCTGCATGTTCAGGCCCCGATCATATCCTCTTGGTCAATCTTTCCTCACTCATTCTCTCCATGTGCCCAAACCATTTCAAAACACCCTCTTCTGCTCTCTCAACCACGCTCTTTTTATTTCCACACATCTCTCTTACCCTTACGTTACTTACTCGATCAAACCACCTCACACCACACATTGTCTTCAAACATCTCCTTTCCAGCACATCCATCCTCCTGCGCACAACTCTATCCATAGCCCACGCCTCGCAACCATACAACATTGTTGGAACCACTATTCCTTCAAACATAGCCATTTTTGCTTTCCGAGATAATGTTCTCGACTTCCAAACATTCTTCAAGGCTCCCAGAATTTTCGCCCCCTCCCCCACCCTATGATCCTCTTCCGCTTCCATGGTTCCATCCACTGCCAGATCCACTCCCAGATATCTAAAACACTTTACTTCCTTCACTTTTTCTCCATTCAAACTTACCTCCCAATGGACTTGACCCTCAACCCTACTGTACCTAATAACCTTGCTCTTATTCACATTTACTCTTAACTTTCTTCTTTCACACACTTTACCAAACTCAGTCACCAGCTTCTGCAGTTTCTCACATGAATCAGCCACCAGCGCTGTATCATCAGCGAACAACAACTGACTCACTTCCCAAGCTCTCTCATCCCCAACAGACTTCATACTTGCCCCTCTTTCCAAAACTCTTGCATTTACCTCCCTGACAACCCCATCCATAAACAAATTAAACAACCATGGAGACATCACACACCTCTGCCGCAAGCCGACATTCACTGAGAGCCAATCACTTTCCTCTTCCTACACGTACACATGCCTTACATCCTCGATAAAAACTTTTCACTGCTTCTAACAACTTGCCTCCCACACCATACATTCTTAATACCTTCCACAGAGCATCTCTATCAACTCTATCATATGCCTTCACCAGATCCATAAATGCTACATACAAATCCATTTGCTTTTCTAAGTATTTCTCACATACATTCTTCAAAGCAAACACCTGATCCACACATCCTCTACCCTTCTGAAACCACACTGCTTTTCCCCAATCTGATGCTCTGTACATGCCTTCACCCTCTCAATCAATACCCTCCCATATAATTTACCAGGAATACTCAACAAACTTATACCTCTGTAATTTGAGCCATATGTATATGTATATTACATATGTATATGTAAATGTATGTGCGTTTTTTTTCTATAATTGATGTTTCCTGCATCAGCGAGGTAGCACCAGGAAACAGACGAAGAATGGCCCATCCACTCATATGCACATATATATACATAAATGCACATATACATACATATACATATCATCATATACATACATACACATAGATATACACATGCACATATACTTGCTATGCATGTATGTATACATATATGTGTCTGAAGGGACATGTCATCTTCGTCTGTTTCCTGACACTACCTTGCTAATGTGGGAAACGGCGAACAAGTACTTTCATTATTTCTCAGTAAGTGATTCTTCAAAACAAATGTCTGCAGTTATATCTGTTTTTAAGAGCACTATGGATATGTGATCCCATAGGCCTGGTAGACATATGTAGTCATACAAGACTTATCTTCAGGCAGTTATATCATCCTAATTGGTTTGTGGAAAAAGCTTATCAGAAAGCTAGGAAGACATTTTATTCTTCTAGTAACAAAAATGTGACAAATAAGGATGTCTAAATGACTATGCATTGTCCTGTTCTCCCAACTTAGTTAATCTAAAACATGTCCTAAAAACAGTATTTGTAATGTTGCTTTCCAGTACAATAACACCATCAGTAACACCTTAATAAATAATAAGCCAAATCATGCAACAATTGGGAATGTTTATGCAGTCAAATGCAAGGTATGTAAAGATATACATATAGGCCAGACCAGAAATGTTGAAGTATATCTCAGCTCTAACTCATTTGTTGTTAGCACCAAAACCCTATACACAGGGATGACCACAAAAATGTGACTGCTTTACACATTAAAATGATCACCCCACAGATCTTGAAAATACTGTTATTCTATACCCCTCTGCTATTATGCCACATGCAAGTCATTGATTCTGTCTTAATTACTAATACTAAGAACTTTAATTTGTTCCCAGGCAATTTTAGAGCCCATCTTAGCATTAACCAAATCATTATGAGAGAACTGACAAAACACAAAAACAGAAAAAACGTTGTTCAAAACACACACAGCTACTCAGATCAACCCCCACCACCTGACCCTCCTTAATCACTCTCCCTTTCAACAGTTACTGCCAGACAAAGCAGACAGTAATTGGTCTATGCTGATTGGTACTGGATAGTAGGACTCAAGTACGATGTTGGGATTTAAATAACTTTGTTAGTTCTGGCACCTGATGAGGAGGATTGTCTCCATGAAGCATGTCATGCCACATGTATAGAAAAAATACATGTTAAATAAAATTGTATGAACTCCTACTGAAGTGTGATTTCATCTTCATATATATAGACACATAACAGGTAGTGATGGAGTGAGGAGATGGAGTTAGTAATATGAAGGACTGTTAGATGTGTTTGATGATAGAATGGCAGATGTACGGTGTTTTCATTGGGGGTGGGTTGTGAAGTGAGAGAGAAAGGGAGAGCTATTTTGTGAGGAGAAGAGGTGGTGAAAGCTTTTGCGGGGGATGAAGTGTGGCTAGGTGGAGGACAATGATGGTATGGCACTTGCATTTATTAAGAAAAGAGGTGACTGAGTTGTTGAGATGTTGGTAAGGATATTCAATTCATGTATGGACCAAGGTGAAGTGCTTGAAGATTGGTGGAATGCACATATAATGCTACTGTACAAAGGTAACTGGGATAAAGGTGAATGTTCAAACTAAAGGGGTATAACTTTGTTGAGTATACCTGGTAAATTGTAAGGGAGAGGACAGATTGTGAGAGTGAAGGCATATACAGAGCATCAGATTGGGAAGGAACAGTGTGTTTAAGAAGAGGTAGAAGATGTGTTGATCAGGTGTTTGCTCTGAAGAATGTGTGAGAAATACTTAGAAATCCAGAGGGATTTTATGTGGCATTTATGGATCTGGAGAAGGCATATGATAGGGTTGATAGAGGTGTTTTATGGAAGGTCTTTAGAATATATGGTGTAGGAGGTAAGCTGCTAAAAGCAGAGAAGTTTTTATCAAGGGTGTAAAGCATGAGTAAGAATAAGAGGAAAGGAGAGTGATTGGTTCCCAGTGAAGGTCAGTTTGCAGCAAAATGTGTGGTCACCATGATTGTTTAACTGTTGGCTGAGTTTGGAAGAGTGTATGAAAGGGAAACCTGAGAGTAAATGTGAATTGGAGCATGGTTATTAGGTTCAGCAGGGTTGAAGGATAATTCAGTTGGGAGGCAAGTTTGAATGAGAAAAATTGGAGAAATTGAAGTGTTTTAGATATCTGGGAGTGGACTTGACAGTCAATGGAACCATGGACGTGGAAGTGAGTCATAGGATGGAGGAGGGGGTGAAGGTTTTGGAAGTGATGAAGAATGTGTAGGAAGAGAATACATTAGCGAGGCATGAGCTATACATAGTGTTGCATGGAGAAGGGTGGATGTATTGAAAATGAAATGTCTGAGAACAATATGTGGTGTGAGGTGGTTTGATCAAGTAAGAAATTAGAAAGTGCGTAGTTGAGAAGGTAGGTCTGGCCATATGGAGAGAATGAGTGAGAAAAGGTTGAGAAACAGGATATATGTGTCAGAAGTGGAGGGAACAAGGAGGAACAGGGTACCAAACTGGAGTTGAAAAGATGGAATGAAAAAGATTTTGAGCGATCAGGGCCTGAACATGCATGAGGGTGAAAGGCAAGCATGGAATAGAGTAAACTGGAACCATGTGGCATATTGGGGTTAACATGCTGTCAATGAATTGAAGCAATGTCTGGGGTAAAAAATGGATAGATTTGTGGGGCCTGGATGTGGATTGGGAGCTGTAGTTTTGTTGCATTACACATGAAAGCTAGAGACTAAGTGTGAATGAATGTGGCCTTTTTTGTCTGTTTTCCTGGCACTACCTCACTGAAGCAGAGGGTAGCAATGCTTTTCCTGTGGGATGGGGTTTCACCAGAAATGGATGAAGGCAAGCAAGTATAAACATGTACAAGTGTATATATTTTTTTTTTTTTTTATTATACTTTGTCGCTGTCTCCCGCGTTTGCGAGGTAGCGCAAGGAAACAGACGAAAGAAATGGCCCAACCCCCCCCATACACATGTATATACATACGTCCACACACGCAAATATACATACCTACACAGCTTTCCATGGTTTACCCCAGACGCTTCACATGCCTTGATTCAATCCACTGACAGCACGTCGACCCCGGTATACCACATCGCTCCAATTCACTCTATTCCTTGCCCTCCTTTCACCCTCCTGCATGTTCAGGCCCCGATCACACAAAATCTTTTTCACTCCATCTTTCCACCTCCAATTTGGTCTCCCTCTTCTCCTTGTTCCCTCCACCTCCGACACATATATCCTCTTGGTCAATCTTTCCTCACTCATCCTCTCCATGTGCCCAAACCACTTCAAAACACCCTCTTCTGCTCTCTCAACCACGCTCTTTTTATTTCCACACATCTCTCTTACCCTTACGTTACTCACTCGATCAAACCACCTCACACCACACATTGTCCTCAAACATCTCATTTCCAGCACATCCATCCTCCTGCGCACAACTCTATCCATAGCCCACGCCTCGCAACCATACAACATTATATATATATATATATATATATATATATATATATATATATGCATATGTCTATGTGAGTATGGACATTTACGTCTATATATGTGTATATGAGAGGATGGGCCATTCTTCATCGATTCCTGGTGCTACCTCGCTGAAGCAGGAGACAGTGGTCAAGCACAATAAACATATAAAAGATCCAGCCAGGTGATGGGTTTGGATGGAATTGCAGTAGAATTTATCAAAAAAGGGGATGACTGTGCTGTTGATTGGTTGGTAAGGATATTCAATGTACGTATGGATCATGAAGAGCCTGAGGATTGCTGGAATGCATGCATAGTGCCATTGTAAAAAGGTGAAGGGGGGATAAAGGTGAGTGCTCAAACTACAGAGGCATAAGAGTGTTAAGTATTCCTAGGAAATTATATGGGAGGGTATTGATTAAGAGGGTGAAGGCATATACAGCACATCAGATTGGAGAAGAGCAGTATGGTTTTAGAAGAGGTAGAGGATGTGTGGATCAGGTGTTTCCTTTGAAGAATGTGTGTGAGAAATACTTAGAAAAACAGATGGATTTGTATGTAGCATTTTTGGATCTGGAGAAGGCATATGATAGTGATGACAGAGATGCTTTGTGGAAGGTGTTATGAGTATATGGTGTGGGAGGTAAGTTGCAAGAAGCAGTGAAAAGTTCTTACCATGGATGTAAGGCATGTGTACAAGTAGGAATAGAGGAGAGTGACTGGTTCCCAGTGAATGTTGGTCTGTGGTAGAGGTGTGTGATGCCTCCATGATTGTTTAATTTGTTTATGGATGGGGTTGGTTTGGGAGGTAAATGCAAGAGTTTTGGAGAGTATGGTTAAGAGAGCAGAGGAGGGTGTGTTGAAATGGACTGGACATATGGAGAGAATTGAGTGAGGAAAGATTGACAAAGAGGATGCATGTGTTAGGAGTGGAGGGAACAAGGAGAAGCAGGAGACCTAATTGGAGGTGGAAGGATGGAGTGAAAAAAATTTTGAGCAATCGTTGCCTGAACATACAGGAGGGTGAGAGGTGTGCAAGGAATATAGTGAACTGGAATGATGTGGTATAACGGGGTCGACGTGCTGTCAATGGACTGAACCAAGGCATGTGAAGTGTCTGGGGTAAACAATGGAAAGGTCTGTGGGACCTAGATGTGGATAGGGAGTTGTGGTTTCAGTGCATTACACACGACAGTTAGAGACAGAGTGTAAAAGAATGTGGCCATTTTGTCTGTTTTCCTGGTGCTATCTCACTGAAGCAGAGGGTAGCGATGCCATTTCCTAGTGGGTGGGGTAGTGACAAAAATGGATGAGGGCAAGCAAGTATGAATAAGTACTTGTGTACTTATGTATATGTCTGTGTATGTATATGTATGTATATATTGATATGCATGTGTATGTATATGTGTGCATATATGTGTATATGAGTGGATGGGCCATTCTTCATCTGTTTCCTGGAGCTACCTCGCTGATGCATGAAACAACGATTAAGTATAATAAAAACAATATAATAAAATAAAAGAAAATAATAATCAGTGATCACTTTTTCAGTTTAGGTAAAATAACAAAAAATGAGCAGTGACAAATCAAGAGACAATGTGGTCTTCCTCCACTACTTTTTAAAGCACTGTGCAGAAAACTGGAAAAGGCAGTGATCTTTTTTACCATATAAATATGTTTGAAATCATAAGGCTAAATCCATTTTCTAAGCAGCCTGAAAAACAGATTCACAGGGTTGGAAAGGAAACTTAAGTGAAGCATTATCGGGTTAATGCTTGTAGTGGCAGCCCATGCTTTTTCTCAGATGGTACAGCCTATATTTTTTCGACACAGGGGTCAGTCTACATGAATAGGTCAAGGAGGCATGTGCGAGATCTTAGCCTACCTGTTAGGTGCTAACCTGAAGCTGTTACACTCTTGCAAAATGACTGATATGTGTGATAAAATCCCCTTGTAATTATTTCTGTTTGTGACAAAAACATTTCCAAACATACTACATACCTCATTACTTATGCCTGCCAGGTACTCCTGGTGAACCTCATATGTCAAGCAGAGGGGCACCATGAGTTAAAAGGGGACATAGCACATATAGAGAGTGCTTCACCAGGTTGAGTTGCACATCATTCTATTTTGAAAATTATGTAATAGTTAGATGTAATAACTTATGGATTTTTTTTTATGGATTCTTTTTTTTTAGTTTTTGATGATATCCCATAAAAAGTGAACAGCTGATATTTGGACTGTTGTAGTTCATGGGATAGAGGAAATGAGCTTGAGAGGGGAAACAACAGCCACAGACTTATGTTGGAAGAGAAAAGGGAGGGTGGAGACATAATTTCAACCTTCATGTTTCAAGGTTGGTTATTAGATACTAAGCATTTCTTTAAAATGAGTGGGAAATGGTCATAATTGCATGACATATAACGAATAAAGTGCCAGAAAAATTCTGCATGAACCCATCCTGTTTCATGTGCAAATAACTAACTGGATACAACTTCACAGTGTTCTCAGCCATACAAGTAAAAGTTACATTAACTATCTCACATAGAAAAACAATCAAATGGGAAAAAATCTGCACAAATCAAAAGCATTTTACAGCCATTTACATGAGATAAACTCCTGGAAATGTTTTTTAATTTCTGTGCATTAGTTTCAATGACTAATTCATATTGTTTACATTCAGCTGCTGATAACATCTATGTGTGATGCTAGGTTCAGTTAGTGACAGGTACATCCAAGCTAACTATGTCTTAGAAAAAAGCAATGTGGCCGATATTTAGCAAATAATAGTTAAAACATTCCATGAAGATGCTGCAAATGAAGATTAAAGCACGTTGAAGAATTCGTGACACAATTCCTAATCAATCAGTTCAGGGGTTACCACACAGTTCTGTAGTAAACTATACCACTTCTATTCCCATTAAAGAAAGCCCAATCACATGGTGCAGAGTTACTAACTCAAACCTATGATGTAGTTACCTGTGTACACATCTAACTGTACATATCCTGAGCCAGAAAGACTAACACAACCAACAAAGGTCAGTTCAATAAATAACTCAAATAAAATGAGAATTTTTCATATACAAACAGAATCTGATTGGTCAATTCTTGATGCATGTCAGAGAGTGTAAGAGAACTGAATTTCAAGACAAGAAAATGTCCACTCATATTAGTCTTAGACTATTTCAATAATATTCTGAATCTTAAGTATGCTGGACAACTAAGATACAGGTTGATGAATATATATATAAACATACAATATCAGTGCTGTCAAGCTAATAAATCTGAATTGTGTTTGTTTATCTCTCCAATGTTTTTCAAAGTTTCAAACATTTTCAATACTCTTTGAAATTGCAAAGCTAATGACTTATCTAAGCATTCAGCAATCATTTTCATTTTAAGCCACTAATGAAACAGAATCTATAGTCAAAAGATTTATCAAAATCATGAACTTCATTTTTCATCACCTATTAAAGAATATTTATGTGGTCTGGTCTCAAATCAATCAAGGGCATTATGCAAACCATCTTGTCAACAAAGGTTGCATCAAAGTGCCTATTTAATTCTAATTAAGGGCTATTTGTGGAAGATTTTAAATAATGATTACAAAACTCTTAGTAAATCAAATTATGGTAAAGAACACGAAACAGGCTCAAAATCTTTATCATATAATTCAAAAGATTACGCTATGTTATCAAAAAGTGCACAAGTGATCCTTCTGCAAAAGAGAATGCTCAATGGAAGGGATGAAAGAGGGACCAACTGTATGCACCCCTAAAAATAAATTTTCATGCTTGTTACTAAACACATGGGTTAGGACATGATTCTGCTGACATTGTAAATCAGGGCAAATTTCTTAGATAAATGGCAACTATCCTTTCAAATTATTCAAAACACAATTACCTCCACATGATTGCTAGTTGCTCTTCAACTGCATAGCTAAATAATTAAAACAAAAGATATCTCATTCATAATATTCTTGTGAGGAGTAAAATAGTTCTTGAGTTCCTAAAAAAACACTACCATGAGCTAAATGGTCTGTCTCTTCTCTCAGTGATGGTTATTTTCTGAATGCTTTCACATCAAAGAATTATTCATGGTCTGCTATCCACCTTCTAACAATCAAATATTCCTGATATATTACTACCTCCCATTTTCTATGACCAAGGGTTCCCTCTTACTTTTTTTTCCCATATCTCTCTATTTCCCACCTACTTTCCTCTGTTATACTACTACTTCCCACTTTTCCATTATCAAGGATTCCCTCTCACTTTCTTCCCCATATTTCCTATTTCCCACCTACTTCCAGTATTGAATAAACATGCTGTGACAATCCTATTCTTTACTATCTCTGATTACCTTGTGAAAGCATATAGATTTCTATTCAGTTTACCATGGAGCTAAATCACACGCATACTTCTTCAGCATACATTTCACAAGTTCATGTTTGCCTGTGAACACCTAAAAGTGGCAATAATCAATCAGATGGAAACTCTGCACGTGCTATCCTTTTCTGAATGTATAAAATGAAAATGATATAGGCAAGTACACTGAAGAAATCTTTAATTTACAGACTGAAGAAACAATATGCAAATTAATGAAATGGGTTATCTACATAATAACATCAAGAATGATTTCAGGTGCCATCATATGCCACTGAATTGTAGCTTATTGTGTATTTATACATAAAAGATCAAAGTAGCCATTTATCTAAGGTATTTTCCAAAAGACTTTGAGAGTAAAACTTAGCCAAAGCCTCTAATCATATGTTAGAACTACCATGCCCCGAGGACTTCAACTTCTCTTAGATATGCACTGATGCAAATAGAGGCGAGATGCATGAACTATAAAAATATTCCACAAAGCCACAAACACTGACTGAGAGTGGGATCTGCCTTTATTACTTTACTCACGGGTGCCACCAGAGCCAGTCTGTTTTTGTGTGTCCGCTACATGAAAAGTATTCCAATGCTCAGACTCCTGAGACCATCCATATTATAGGTATGTGACAATATCACACATTAGAAGATGGCAGGGCAGGATGGTGCTAACTGCTTCATTCAATCAATATCTCTACTAATTCTTAGGACAAGCTAGCAATGTCCAGTACAGATAATTATTTCTCAATTTACAACAAACTAGTAATAACTGTCAGTGACCATTCCTTGTCAATTTAGGATGAACTACAAGCAATCATGCTTTCTCAATTTTGGATAAGCTATTAATGTTTATATCTTAATGATTACTCAATCACCTCTAAAAATACTGCAAGGAATAAACATCATCCACTCGGTCAGTCCTATATTAAGTTATTGTACTTCTTTGGGAATTATGTAGAGCACAGTCATAAAACTTGACACTGAAACAGATCAACCAAGTCTGTGGTTGTCTCAGCATTATCCTGTCCTGATTTCTTCAGTTTTAATCCTGCAAATTTGTACATCAGTACTGCTATATTAATATGACAAAAAGAGAAAAAAATCTATTCACTAGAAGTTCCTTAAACAAGTCTTGTCACACATTCATACACTATGCATAAAACAATGTGTCTTTAATTCAAAGCTTACTGTAATATTGGCATCATCAATTACTGACACTTTATCAACATGAAACCCTCCATTTGTCTAACTCGTTACTTATCAAATAATCAACCATAACCTAATCACCAATAAACTATTCACCACTGCCAAATGTTGTGAACTACTTACTTTAGAAAGAGCATTCTTTACAATAGAAAAATTCTTCTCAATGAAGCGCTTCAGCTCACGTTCCCGTACGCCTCTCTCGTTTAATGCACCAATCATTTCACGTAGCTGTTCAAGGTCTCCCACGTGCCACCACCCTGTTTTGTACTCTAGGAGAAAAAAAATCTAACTATTACAAATCTAGAAATAACTTAGTGACAGAGGTAAAATCTTATGTGAAATTACAGAAACACACTTCACTAAAACTTACTAAAAGTAAGGCTAAATATCAGGCTGCTTCAAGAAACAACAGTACTAGCCATGCTATGATGGACATTCTAGCTATCTAATTGTTCATATTCATGAAACCATCTGCCTATGAAATTGTACCCTATAACTTTAATACCAGCACTCTCACTCTTTGCTACTCATCAATCAATCTCTGGGAATCTCTGCACGAAGGTCTCTTTTCTGAGTGCAATCAGCCTCATTACTTATTACCTTCATCTGACATTCCCTTTTTCCTAAAACCATGGCAAACTTTCACACATCTCCATCAAACAATAATCAAACATCCAACTTGCTGTCACTCTCAGCAAGAACTTTACAACCATTAACCTTTCTTTTGCACACCTGTCAATTAGTATATCATCCAACAATGCCCACTGACTTCCAATCCCACTCATCAATATAAAAGTAAGTATGTACCTTTTAAACCAAGCACAACTCAAAAAGCACTTGCCTTTTTCTATCTAAACAGGTTATCTTCATGCCCCATAATTATACCCTGCCACATAACCCACTGTTACATATTCATATCCCTTACCACAAGGATTTGATCCCTTACATCAAAACTGCCAAAACACTCATTTGGCTCCTCTCAGAAATCCACCATCCTCAATTATTTTCTTACCAAGTACATAAGCACAAACAATTATCCATCTGTCATAGCCTACCTTCATTCTCACCCACACCAAAGTTTAACTCATTTCCTAAAATTTTTTAACACTTCTTTATCAGAGTGCCATCTCCTGCCTTACATATGCCAATGCTCTCATCCCAAACTTAACATCGTAAGTATTTGAAAATCATTCTACCCCTTTACCTTTCAACTTCAATTGCATTAAAAGCCCAATATCCAGGTTACCCACATCATAAGTGGCATGTTTCTCCCTCTCTCTCTCTCTCTCTCTCTCTCTCTCTCTCTCCCCCTTCCGCATATTCTAGTTACATCCATACATCCCAGCCTGAGCCTTTTAAGGCAAAATCCTCACATGGCACTTTTTTTCTTTTGTTTTTGGAGGGTGACAATAAAGGAAGAGGATGGTTTCCAGCCCCCTGCTCTTGCTCACATGTTAAATCTAAAAGCATGTAGAAGATACAAGGGAAGTTTTCTTACTGTGATATCCCCAAGGACAAATAAAATTTTTGAATAATAATAATAATAAAAAAAAACTGTGAATCACATGTTGTAAGTGAAAGATGGAAAATAATTGTATTGTGGAGAAACTACCTGCATCCCCTGGTTGCCATTTACTTCCGACAACTAAGTAGCAGTACCTTCAGGTGAGTGTCTGCTTACCACCTACTACCACTAAGTACAGACTCATATGTAACCTAAAACACCACAAAACAACACTCATCATGGGAATGAATGTAGCAAGTTAGGAAGTATATCCCAGGCAGGTGTTCCTCCTTTCATGCCAGCCTAAGGAATGGGCTAGGAACTTGTACCACAAAATGAATTCCTAAATAAATTCATTAATATATATGTATCTTTTTCACTCCATCTTTCCACCTCTAATTTGGTCTCCCACTTCTCCTCGTTCCCTCCACCTCCGACACATATATCCTCTTGGTCAATCTTTCCTCACTCATTCTCTCCATGTGCCTAAACCATTTCAAAACACCCTCTTCTGCTCTCTCAACCACGCTCTTTTTATTTCCACACATCTCTCTTACCCTTACATTACTTACTCGATCAAACCACCTCACACCACACATTGTCCTCAAACATCTCATTTCCAGCACATCCATCCTCCTGCGCACAACTCTATCCATAGCCCACGCCTCGCAACCATACAACATTGTTGGAACCACTATTCCTTCAAACATACCCATTTTAGCTTTCCGAGATAATGTTCTCAACTTCCAAACATTCTTCAAGGCTCCCAGTATTTTCGCCCCCTCCCCCACCCTATGATACACTTCCGCTTCCATGGTTCCATCCGCTGCCAGATCCACTCCCAGATATCTAAAACACTTTACTTCCTCCAGTTTTTCTCCATTCAAACTTACCTCCCAATTGACTTGACCCTCAACCCTACTGTACCTAATAACCTTGCTCTTATTCACATTCACTCTTAACTTTCTTCTTTCACACACTTTACCAAACTCAGTCACCAGCTTCTGCAGTTTCTCACATGAATCAGCCACCAGCGCTGTATCATCAGCGAACAACAACTGACTCACTTCCCAAGCTCTCTCATTCACAACAGACTTCATACTTGCCCCTCTTTCCAAAACTCTTGCATTCACCTCCCTAACAACCCCATCCATAAACAAATTAAACAACCATGAAGACATCACACACCCCTGCTGCAAACCTACATTCACTGAGAACCAATCACTTTCCTCTCTTCCTACACGTACACATGCCTTACATCCTCGATAAAAACTTTTCACTGCTTCTAACAACTTGCCTCCCACACCATGTATTCTTAATACCTTCCACAGAGCATCTCTATCAACTCTATCATATGCCTTCTCCAGATCCATAAATGCTATATACAAATCCATTTGCTTTTCTAACTATTTCTCACATACATTCTTCAAAGCAAACACCTGATCCACACATCCTCTACCACTTCTGAAACCACACTGTTCTTCCCCAATCTGATGCTCTGTACATGCCTTCACCCTCTCAATCAATACCCTTCCATATAATTTACCAGGAATACTCAACAAACTTATACCTCTGTAATTTGAGCACTCACTCTTATCCCCTTTGCCTTTGTACAATGGCACTATGCACGCATTCCGCCAATCCTCAGGCAAATATATATATATATATATTATTTACTCTATGGAATTGAAAATAAGAGTTAATGAATATAGAAAATTCAAAAAATGTTTAAAGATGGAAGAAAATAATCAAATATCTGCAGTACGATAAGGAACAGTTCTGTGCAGCAAAGCACCAGAAAAGTACACCATAGCTAACACTACACATAAGCAACACACACTAATGATAAAAGGAATACAAATCATCCCAAGTACAATGAGTGTAAGACTATTTTATCGATGAAAATGAGCTAGACCTGAAAGGCTGCAGGGATCTCATTAAAGACTAAACTTGTCAAAAGAATTGGAGGATGGTAACAATAATCTTACTCGGAATATCACATGAAACACAGGAAAAGAACAACAAACACCCACAGGTGTGATAAAGACAAATCCACTAATTTTCTATTCATACATAAAGTTTAAATTACTCACTTTGAACAACAAAGAGAACATACAATGATGACAGCATCGATATCAACAAAATATAAAAGTTGTACCATGAATCAGGGTTAAGTGAGCGAAAAATCATCATAATGTCTTAGAAACAGACAAGCAAAAGAACTATGTGGCAAGAAACAATGTGCTATGTTACATAAAGCTGTCTTAAAATGACCGTGTCACATTACTTCGAAAAGACTATTGACAGCAAACCTAAGCATTCTGCTCCAGAATTACACTCTAGAAATGTCTTTTTATATCTCTAGCTGTATAATATCATTAGCAAAGACAATGACACTACAAAGATTCACATGGCACTACAGAGGAAAAATCAAAACAGTCCTAAGAGAATACTGGCCTACACATTGACTTTTAATCAAATGTTTTGAAAGTCTAAGATGTAAACTGATGGACTTTATACAATAAATACTCTATATAATCCAAGAAAACACAACTTATTTTAGGGCTGGAAGATCAAGCTTTTTTTTCAGTTGCTCAGTTACAAAGATTAAATTGCAGAGGCATATTAGAGCAAAAAGACATTCCGATGTAATAAACGCAGACTGTAAAAGCCTTTGTAAAATTACTAAGGCGATGTAGTGGACAAGCACAAACATGTTTCTACATCTTTAAAAAAATGTAAACCAGTAAAATGCAATGTCTTTGTAGTATAGAACTTTATTCCCCATGAAAATGGACTTAACCCTCTGTCACTTATTGTCGTATCAAACACAGAAATATTCAAAACCACAGTTTAATATCCTTTACACATGAATCCACGGTATAATCTCATATGCAGAGGATAATGAAAGACTAGAGACATAAATGAGTAAGTGTACCATGATTTTTAATGAAAATAATTCTTAATAATGCTTGCATAGTGCCATTGTACAAAGGCAAAGGGGATAAGAGTGAGTGCTCAAATTACAGAGGTATAAGTTTGTTGAGTATTCCTGGTAAATTATATGAGAGGGTATTGATTGAGAGGGTGAAGGCATGTACTGAGCATCAGATTGGGGAAGAGCAGTGTGGTTTCAGAAGTGGTAGAGGATGTGTGGATCAGGTGTTTGCTTTGAAGAATGTAAGTGAGAAATGCTTAGAAAAGCAAATGGATTTGTATGTAGCATTTATGGATCTGGAGAAGGCATATGATAGAGTTGATAGAGATGCTCTGTGGAAGGTATTAAGAATATACGGTGTGGGAGGCAAGTTGTTAGAGGCAGTGAAAAGTTTTTATCGAGGATGTAAGGCATGTGTGCATGTAGTTAGAGAGGAAAGTGATTGGTTCTCAGTGAATGTAGGTTTGCAGCAGGGGTGTGTGATGTTTCCATGGTTAATTTGTTTATAGATGGGGTTGTTAGGGAGGTGAATGCAAGAGTTTTGGAAAGTGGGGCAAGTATGAAGTCTGTTGTGAATGAGAGAGCTTGGGAAGTGAGTCAGTTGTTGTTCGCTGATGATACAGCGCTGGTGGCTGATTCATGTGAGAAACTGCAGAAGCTGGTGACTGAGTTTGGTAAAGTGTGTGAAAGAAGAAAGTTAAGAGTAAATGTGAATAAGAGCAAGGTTATTAGGTACAGTAGGGTTGAGGGTCAAGTCAATTGGGAGGTAAGTTTGAATGGAGAAAAACTGGAGGAAGTAAAGTGTTTTAGATATCTGGGAGTGGATCTGGCAGCGGATGGAACCATGGAAGCAGGAGTGAATCATAGGGTAGGGGAGGGGGCGAAAATCCTGGGAGCCTTGAAGAATGTTTGGAAGTTGAGAACATTATCTCGGAAAGCAAAAATGGGTATGATTGAAGGAATAGTGGTTCCAACAATGTTGTATGGTAGCGAGGCGTGGGCTATGGATAGAGTTGTGCACAGGAGGGTGGATGTGCTGGAAATGAGATGTTTGAGGACAATGTGTGGTGTGAGGTGGTTTGATCGAGTAAGTAATGTAAGGGTAAGAGAGATGTGTGGAAATAAAAAGAGCATGGTTGAGAGAGCAGAAGAGGGTGTTTTGAAATGGTTTGGGCACATGGAGAGAATGAGTGAGGAAAGATTGACCAAGAGGATATATGTGTCAGAGGTGGAGGGAACGAGGAGAAGTGGGAGACCAAATTGGAGGTGGAAAGATGGAGTGAAAAAGATTTTGAGTGTTTGGGGCCTGAACATGCAGGAGGGTGAAAGGCGGGCAAGGAATAGAGTGAACTGGATCGATGTGGTATACCGGGGTCGACATGCTGTCAATGGATTGAATCAGGGCATGTGAAGCGTCTGGGGTAGACCATGGAAAGTTCTGTGGGGCCTGGATGTGGAAAGGGAGCTGTGCTTTCGGGCATTATTACGTGACAGCTAGAGACTGAGTGTGAACAAATGGGGCCTTTGTTGTCTTTTCCTAGCGCTACCTCGCACACATGAGGGGGGAGGGGGATGTTATTCCATGTGTGGTGAGGAGGCAATGTGAATAAATAAAGGCAGACTATGAATTATGTACATGTGTATATATGTATATGTCTGTGTGTGTATATATATATATGTGTACATTGAGATGTATAGGTATGTATATTTGCGTGTGTGGACGTGTATGTATATACATGTGTATGGTGGTGGGTTGGGCCATTTCTTTTGTCTGTTTCCTTGCGCTGCCTCGCAAATGCGGGAGACAGAAAAAAAAAAATCTTAACTCCATTACTGGTGATTTAAGATTTAAAGATTAAAACAAGCACTTCCTATTTCATGAAAAAGAAACATTTCTGTAAGGTGTCCATCATGTGAAATATTGGTGAGCTCATCCCGTTTCCCCATCATATACTTGGAGATGCACTCCTGAAGAGAAAATCTCAGCACTATGACAGATGAAATAAGGAATGCAGTAAAACTTTTCTGTGACACACAAATGACAATTTTGATAACATTTTTACACAATAATGACATTAAGGCACAAAAAAAAAAGTAATCATATTATTTTCAACACTTACCAGTGACTGTGGCTACTGCTGCTTAGGGTAGAATTGTAAAGATATGATGAAGTTACTGGGATGGAGAGGGAGAGACAGCAGGATCACCTGCCTCACCCCCATGAGTGATGAACACAGTAGACATAAGATGAGGAAGTGTGTGAATAACAATCTGAGGATGCAAATACCTCACCCACCCCATTAAACTTGAGATGGAGTACAGTAGAGTCATAATAATGATGTAGTTTTTAGGCCTGATGGTCTCTTTTATTAATGCTTTCCTTTGTCAGTAATTAAACAATGTAATGATTCTCAATTTTTTTTAGAGGCAGACAGAAACCTATAAATCACAATAAAAATTCAGCTACAGCATATTCTCGCCTTTCATTAAAGGAACATCATGAACCAATTCCACATTCTATAAAATTCATAAGTTCCATCATAATGAAATTCCAGTAAATGAACTGTGATCAACCATTCACGACACCAGTCATATTGATTACTGTACGGGAACCATGACTGTAATAAAATATATCGAAATTACCCAACCACACCCTCACACACCATGAAACAATAGTTGCGTCAATGTCTAGTCTCGTTCAATTTGCATTATTCCTCAAAGCCTGCACTCTTGTGGTAATCCATCTCTACTGACAAATATGGCAACCCTACGCAGCATATGACATAAGTGCATCATTTACTTCCAAGCAGCCATGCCAGAAGGTGCTGTGCACTAACCCCTTATATATTTTTTGTAGTCCCTCTTATACACTCCTGCTCTCCAATGTGCTATAATATTGGTTAGTAAAACTGTTTGTAAAGTGTTTAAAAGTACTTATAAAGTGTTTATTGGTTTATTTTTCAATTCACTTGTTCACATTTCTAACCATCATTTGTGTGTGAACTGCTGTTCTGTCTTGCAATAAATGCCCCAGTTTATACAATAAATGTCTCATTCCTCTGTAAAAGTGATGTGAAGTGTTGTTATAGAAATGTGTGGTATTATATTTCAGGATATCTTGGTACCTAACACAACACACCATGTTTGTTCAACCCTTGTACAGTGCCCAGCTACATGCATGTCCATGGCCAGCGTCTGGTCATTGATTTAGATGATGGTGAACTTGATGGAGCCTAAGTACACAGTGAATCCAATTCTAAGCATGATACAGATGACCCTGAATTTGATAGTAACAAATATATGCCCAAATCCATTCTGCAGGCTTGTGGTTGCTCTGCCTGGAGATGTGGGTATACTGAAAGGCAGACAAGCAGCACCCTGCAAGATAACTTTCACCCTGCTGCCCCTTCCTTGCAGCCAGGGACAAGTGGTTCCACAACAGCTGCTACACTAACAACTATCACTGCTCAGCCTACACCAACCTATACAACTCCTACAAGACTACAACATAGCATCAAAGGATACTTTTCTTATAAAATTTAGGTTTACAGTATTGAGTAAAATACTACTACGTTTATATCGTATACTTTCAGTGTGTAACGTAACAGCACTATACAGGATGGATTCTATCTTTTTTTCTAAAATTGGCTATGGCCAAACTGTATATGCTTGCAAACTTCTAAATGCACCATAATATACCAATACAACTATACAAACAAATTCAAAAATAAAAAATAAATAAATAGACAAAGGCAAGGTTGACAACCAAAAAGAGTGAATAACTTTGGAAAAATTTCTTGATATTCTGCTTTATTCAATTTATCAACTTCAGTATCATCCAAATCCAATTTCCAATTTCATCAATGTAAATCTCAAAGATATCTTCTTTTTTGTTACATAACACCTACTGAGATTACTTGGTTTTTGATGCTGACAACACAAGTTAACTTTATTGAAAACTAAAGTGGACATCACAGTCTTCCTTTGCTCTTTTGGTTTTATGTGAAAGAGCAAACAATTTCATACAGATTTTGAAGATGATTTCATATGAAAAAATGAATCACTTGCTGAAAAATCAAACCAATGAAAAATGGTACATGTCTCTTCCATGCCAGAAGGTCACACTTAACCCCATGTGTGGAACAGGATACTGTTATCAGTACAGCAATGCACAAGGGTGTTAAGCACACCAGCTGTGTTTGTACAAGGTTCCTGGCTGTTGCATGGGAACCTTGGCTGTACTCAAATGGGTAGTCTCTTCCTACCTTCACTGAAATGTGATATTATATAGATATTATACCATTTCCTGCATCAGTGAGATAGCACCCGGAAAACAGACAAAAAAAGGCCACATTCATTCACACTCAGTCTTCATCTGACATGTGTAATCCACCAAAACCACAGCCCTATCCACATCCATGCCCCACAGACTTTTCCATGGTTTACCCTGGTTCAGTTCACTGACAGAATATCGACTCCAGTATACCACATCGTTCCAATTCACTTATTCCTTGCATGCCTTTCACCCTCTGCATGTTCAGGCCCCAATCATTCAAAATCTTTTTCACTCCATCCTTTCATCTCCAATTTGGCCACCCACTACTTCCCTCCACCTCTGAAACATATATCCTCATGGTCAATCTATCCTCACTCATTAGTTCCATATGTTCAAACCAATTCAACACACCCTCTTCTGCTCTCTCAAAAACACTCTTTTTATTACCACATATCTCTCTCTTACCTTTTCATTACTTAATTCTCAAAAACACTCTTTTTATTACCACATATCTCTCTCTTACCTTTTCATTACTTAACTGATCAAACTACCTCATCACATACTGTCCTCAAACATTTCATTTCCAACACATCCACCCTCCTCCATACAACCCTATCTATAGCCCATGCCTCACAACCATATAATAATGCTGGAACTACTATTTCTTCAAACATACCCATTTTTGCTCTCTGAGATAACATTTTCCCTTTTCATACATTCCTCAACGCTCCCAGAACCTTTGCCCCCTCCCCCACCCTATGACTCACTTCCACTTCCATGGTTCCATTCACTGCTAAGTCCACTCCCAGATATCTAAAGCACTTCACTTCCACTACATTTTCTCCATTCAAACTTAGTCCAACAAACATATCCCTCAACCCTAATGAACCTAATAATTTTGCTCTTATTCACATTCACTCTCAACTTTCTCCTTTCACATACTTTTCCAAACTCAATCACCAACGTCTGCAGTTTCTCAACCGATTCAGCCACCAGCAAACAGCAACTGACTCACTTCCTAGGCCATCTCATCCCCAACAGACTACATACTCGCCCCTCTCTCAAAATCTCTTGCATTTAATTCCCTAGCCACCCCATCCATAAACAAATTAAACAACCATGGGGATATCACACACCCCTGCTGCAGAGTGACCCTCACTGGGAAACAATCAATATCCTCTCTTGCTACAAGTACACATGCCTTACAACCTTGATAAAAAAAAACCCACTTCTAGCAGCTTACCTTCAATGCATCTCTATCAACCCTATCATAAGCCTTCTCCAAATCCACAAAATGCTATGTAAAAATCCATCTGCTTTTTCTAGAAAAGTATTTCTCACACACATTCTTCAAAGTAAACACCTGATCCACACATCCTCTATGACTTCTAAAACCACACTGCTCCTCCCTAATCTGATGCTCTGTACATTCTTTCACCCTCTCAATCAACACCCTCCCATACAATTTTCCAGGAATACTCAACAAACTTAAGCCTCTGTAGTTTGAACACTCACCTTTATCCCCTTTACTTTTGTACAATGGCACTACACATGCATTCTGCCAATCCTCAGGTTCTTCACCATTATCCATACATATACTAAATATCCTTAACAACCAATCAACAACACAGTCAACCCCCTTCTTAACAAATTCAACTGCAATACCATCCAAACCCACTGCTTTGCAGGATTTCATTTTCTGTAAGGCTTTCATCTCCTCTTCTCTCTTTACCAAACCACTCTCCCGGACTTTCTCACTTCACACACCATCTGACTTAAACAGCTTACCTTTGCTACTTTATCAACAAACCTTCAAAATACCCACTCAATCTCCTCTTTTCATCACTTACTCTTCATCACTTATTCTCACCACTCTCTTCTCCCCAACATTCTCTCTTCTTTCTTGAAAATCAATACAAATCTTCACCATTGCCTCCACAAGATCATCAGGCATCCCACCAGCTGCCTCTCTCGGCACATTAACATCCAAAAGTCTCTCTTTTACACACCTATCAATCAACGTGTAAACTAATAATACTAGTTGACCATCTCTCCTACTCACTAGGTATTCCCATTCACCTGTCTTTTGTCAGCATACAAATCCATAAGCTCTTCATCATTTCCATTCATAACACTGCATACCCCATACGCATTTACCAATCATATCCTCAACTGCCACATTACTTACCTTTACATCTAATTCACCCATCACGAATACCCAGTCTCATGCACCAAAACTGCAGACACACTCACTCACTCTTGCCTCTCAACATCTTTCTTCTTCACTGAAATGTGATGGAGTGCTTTATAGGTATGCTGATGCACCTCACACCACAAGCAAAAATCCCAGAGTGATGGTTACCCACCCAGCACAAAGTCTTACCCTATGGGAATACTAGCTATACCTGCAAAAGTGGGAAGGTTAGGCCCCTGCATGTGCCACACAAATTAGTAGCTAATTAGCCATTGTCTTTATGGCACTAATTATCAGCTCAATAATCTATGTGTTGAAATCTTAGCACTGGGAAAAGTTCTCAGTGAATCAGTAATCTACTGGTGGTGGCAGACAAACATCAACGAAGACATGATAAGCCGATACTACATGGCACACCAAATTCAATGTCTGTACAGCAAAAAATACAGATCCTTTACTAAATTTTTCTCATTTTACCTTTTCACTATACCACTTACTATAAATCTATTATTCTGTATACCCCTCTCCATCACAAACACCCTACATCTGCCACCCTACCAATCAAACTCATTTAACAATACTTCAAATTACTCACTCCATCTTCTCTTCATCTCACAATTGCCGATGACCAGTTCCCCATTTGCCCCCTTCCTTAATGCTCCCATCCATTCTCATTTCTCTTAAACTACAGACCCCTAATTTTCTTATAACACCCAGTCCCAAAAATCTAAAAGGCCCAGTCCATTAATATCTAAATGGGGATACTTGTACAGAATACAAGACAAAAAACAAACACCATTACATCTCACAAGCAGTGTAAAAGCTGATTGAGTACTGTCATCATGGGTGATGACCTTACCTTCAATGAACTTGACAGAGCACCAGTCTTAATATTTATGGGGATAAAAATGACTCATCTATTTATATTTATTATACTTTGTCGCTGTCTCGCGCATTAGCGAGGTAGCACAAGGAAACAGACGAAAGAATGGCCCAACCTACCCACATACATGTCCTCACACGCACATATACATACCTATACATTTCAACACTTACTTTTATATTCTATTATACTTTGTCGCTGTCTCCCGTGTTAGCGAGGTATTGCAAGGAAACAGATGAAAGAATGGCCCAACCCACCCACACACACATGCATATACATACACATCCACACATGCACATATACATACCTATACATTTCAACATACATATATATACATACACAGACATATACATATATACACATGTACATAATTTATACTTGCTGCCTTTATTCATTTTGATCGTCACCCCGTCACACATGAAATGACAGCCCCCTACCCCAGCACGCTCACAAGATAGCACAAGGAAAAGACCACACTCAGTCATGTATTATGCACCGAAACCACAGCTCCCTTTCCACATCCAGGCCCCATAAAACTTTCCATGGTTTACCCCGGATACTTCACATGCCCTGGTTCAATCCACTGACAGGATGTCCACCCTGGCATACCACATCATTCCAATTCACTCTATTCCTTGTTATGCATTTCACCCTCCTGCATGTTCAGGTCCTGATAGCTCAAAATCATTTTCACTCCATCCTTCCACCTCCAATTTGGTTTCCCGCTTCTCCTCATTCCCTCCACCTCTGACACATATATCCTCTTTGTCAATCTTTCCTCACTCATTCTCTCCATGTGACCAAACCATTTCAACACACCCTCTTCTGCTCTCTCAACCACACTCTTTATATTACCACACATCTCTTTTACCCTTTCATTACTTACATGATCAAACCACCTCACACCACACATTGTCCTCAAACATTTCATTTCCAACACATCCACCCTCCTCCGAACAACCCTATCTATAGCCCATGCCTCGAAACCACATACCATTCTTGGAACCACTATTCCTTCAAACATACCCATTTTTGCTCTCTGAGATAACATTCTCACCTTCCGCACATTCTTCAACTCTCCCAGAACCTTCACCCCCTCTCCCACACTGTGACTCACTTCCGCTTCTATGGTTCCATCTGCTGCTAAATCCACTCCCAGATATCTAAACCACTTCACTTCCTCCAGTTTTTCTATATTCAAACTCACCTCCCAATTAACTTGTCCCTCAAACCTACTGTACCTAATAATCTTGCCCTTATTCACATTTACTCTCAACTTTCTTCTTTCACACAATTTACCAAATTCAGTCACCAGTTTCTGCAGCTTCTCATCTGAATCAGCCACCAGTGCTGTACTATCACTGAACAACAACTGCCTCACTTCCCAAGCCCTCTCATCCACAAGAGACTGCATACTTGCCCCTCTCTCCAGAACTCTTGCATTCACCTCCCTAACAACCCCATCCATAAACAAATTAAACAACCATGGAGACATCACACACCCCTGCCGCAAACCTACATTCACTGAGAACCAATCACATTCCTCTCTTCCTGCTCGTACAAATGCCTTACATCCTCAATAAAAACTTTTCACTGCTTCTAGTAACTTATCTCCCACACCATATACCCTTAATAGCATCCATAAAGCACCTCTATCAACCCTATCATTTGCCTTCTCCAGATCCATAAATGCTACATACAAATCCATCTGTTTTTCTAAGTATTTCTCACATACATTCTTCAAAGTAAACACCTGGTCCACACATCCTCTACCACTTCTGAGATCACACTGCTCTTTCTAAATCTGATGCTCTGTACATGCCTTCACCCCTCTCAATCAATACCCTCCCATATAATTTCCCAGGAATACTCAACAAAATTATACCTCTGTAATTTGATCACTCACCTTTATCCCTTTTGCGTCTGTACAATGGCATTATGCATGCATTCTGCCAATCCTCAGGCACTTCACCAGGAACCATACATACACTGAATATCCTTACCAACCAATCAACAACACAGTCACCCCCTTTTTTAATAAATTCCACTGCAATACCATCCAAACCCGCTGCCTTGCCAGCTTTTATCTTCTGCAATGCTTTCAATACCTCTTCTCTGTTCACCAAACCATTATCCCTGACCCTCTCACTTCGCACACCACCTCGACCAAAACACCCAATATCTGCAACTCTATCATCACACACAACCACAAACCTTCAAAATACTCACTTCACCATTAATTGTTATTACCTTCCCATTAGCCCCTTTCACCAATGTTCCCATTTGTTCTCTTGTCTTACACACTTTATTTACCTCCTTCCAAAACATCTTTTTATTCTCCCTAAGAATTAATGATCCTCTCTCACCCCAACTCTCATTTGCCCTCTTTTTCACCTCTTGCACAATTGTTTTGACTCTTTCTTTTATACATCTCCCAGTCATTCGCACTACTTCCCTGCAAAAATCATCCAAGCATTCCCCGTGTGTCATAAAAGGCGACTAAAGGGGACGGGAACAGGGGGCTAGAAACCTTCCCTCCATGTATTCTAACTTTCTAAAAGGGCAAACAGAAGGAGGAGTCATGCGGGGAGTGCTCATCCTCCTCGAAGGCTCAGATTGGGGTGTCTAAATGTGTGTGGATGTAACAAAGATGAGTTTGAGGAAACAAACCTGGATGTTTTGGCGCTGAGTGAAATGAAGCTCAAGGGTAAAGAGGAAGAGCAGTTTGGGAATGTCTTAGGTGTAAAGTCAGGGGTTGGTGAGAGGACAAGAGCAAAGGAAGGAGTAGCACTACTGAAGCAGTTGTGGGAGTATGTGATAGTGTAAGAAAGTAAACTCTAGATTGATATGGGTAAAACTGAAAGCGGATGGAGAGGGATGGGTGATTATTGGTGCCTATGCACCTGGTCATGAGAAGAAAAATCATGAGAGGCAAGTGTTTTGGAAGCAGCTGAGTGAGTGTGTTAGAAGTTTCAATGCACAAGACTGGGTTATAGTGATGGGTGATTTGAATGCAAAGATGAGTAACATGATATTTGAGGGTGTAATTGATGTACATGGGATGTTCAGTGTTGTAAATGGAAATGGTGAAGAGCTTGCAGATTTGTGTGCTGTAAAAGGACTGGTGACTGAGAATACCTGGTTTATAAAGAGAGATATACATAAGTATACATATGTAAGTAGGAGAGATGGCTAAAGAGTGTTATTGGATTACATGTTAATTGATAGGTGCGTGAAAGAGAGAAATGTGGAAGTTAATGTGCTGAGAGGGGCAACTGGAGGGATGTCTGATCATTATCTTGTGGAGGTGAAGGTGAAGAGTTGGAGAAGTTTTCAGAAAAGAAGAGAATGTTGGAGTGAAGAGAGTTGTGAGAGTGTGTGAGCTTGGAAAGGAGACTTGTGTGAGGAAGTACCAGGAGAGATTGAATGCAGAATGGAAAAAGATGAGAGCAAATGACGTAAGGGGACAGGGAGAGGAATGGGATGTATTTAGGGAAGCAGTGATGGCTTGTGCAAAAGATGCTTGTGGCATGAGAAAGGTGGGAGGTGGGCAAATGAGAGTTGGGGTGAGAGAGTATCATTAAATTTTAGGAGAATAAAAAGATGTTTTGGAAGGAGGTAAATAAAGTGCGTAAGACAAGAGAACAAATGGGAACATCAGTGAAGGGGGCTAATGGGAGCGGTGGGATGAAGTAATAATAATAATAATAATAAAAAATGTAATATATAAAAATACTGTGATGTGTAGAGAAACATTTTATGTAACATATCGAATAATCACAGTCTATCATGTGACATGGAGTCTCCCAAAAGTATGAAGTTTGTACTTATTATAAAATGAAAACAAATATATGGTAGAGTTATATAACTAAACATGAAAGTGTTCAGGTATCCAAGACAAAGAGGTATTTTATCAAGTATGCCATGGTAAGCCAGCAAGCACACCACCAGCTGGTGTACAAAATTTAAATGTCTGCTCAGCACCAAATATGCTAAGCTTGTCTGAAAATTTTGTTCATCTTTTTTTTTATACATATTTGCCATTTCCCCTTACTTGCGAGGTAGCATTACGAACAGAAAACTAGGCCTTAGAGGGAATATCCTCACTTGGCCCCCTTCTCTGTTCCTTTTTTGTTTTTAGAAAAGCAAAAAACGGGAGGGGAGGATTTCCAGTCGCCCCACTCACTCCCCTTTTAGTTGCCTTCTACAACATGCAGGGAATAAGCGGGAAGTATTCTTTCTTCCCCTATCCTCAGGGATATCTTAATATCTTAATAAATGCCCATATTCAGGATCACTAAAAAATGGTGTTTTATAGCTTAGGGGTAAAAGGTCCATGATGACAGCACATACTGATGATGCAAATCCACCTTCACCTCCCCCACTTCCCATCCCTCACTCACACACATTTTCTCAGTGAGAGCATGTCACTGCATTTAGTAACTTTCCCTCCACACCATATGTCTGAAACACCTTTCAACAGGCCTCCATTAACCCTGTCACATGCTTTCTCCAGGACCATTAATGCCACATACAAATCCCTCTCTTTGTCCATGTATTTCTTAAAATTTTTTTCAAACAAACATCTGGTACAAACATCCTCTAACACTCCTGAAGCATTTGATGCTCTGTGAATGTCACCACCCTCTCAATCACCATTCTTACATACACCAGGTATACTTAACAGACTTATACCTATATAATTCAAGCATTCACCTTCATTCCCCTTGCCTTTATCATACATACATTCTATTAGTCATCATGCATCTTACCTTGAGCCATGTATACACTGAAAACCTTGACTAACCAGTCAACACTGTCATCACCTCGCTTGAGAAACTACTTTGATCTCATTAACTCTTGCTGCTTTACTACACTTCAAAGTACACAAGGATTTCATTACATTCTCTCTTTTCACCAAAGCATTCACCATGATTTTCTCACTCCACATACCACTTCACCCAATACACACAACATCATTTTAAACATAAAAGAACATAATAAAAATAATTCACTGCATTCCTAAAATTCATACAAAATTATGAAACACATATGGATGGTCTCCGTAAATACTAATCAATTCATCTAGAACAATGAAACCTCCATGCATAGCTGCAATTACTGGGAAAATATCAAGAATGCTATATATATTCCACATATCCTTAATGCACACAACTACTAAAACAGCTCCAGCTGCTTCATTACCAGTGCCCAACTTGCATTACGAATGTTTTAACCAAAGATTCCCAGATTAGTAAACATGTAATACAATATTCTTTATCCAACTTACAAATATGATAGCTTCATCATTGGGTATCATTCAAATGGGTAACACATGGGCAATGGAATACTGTGATATTGTGAAAGAAATCAAGATATAGTATGTTTATACTTCATACTTACCATCTGGAATTGGGAGAGCTTCAGCAGTTTGGTGTAACCTCTCCAGCAATTCTTTGTGCGGTAAACAATGTACACTTCCTGGTGTGGACCCAACTTCTGAAGAATTTGTCACTCCTGGAGAGCTGTTCACCATCCCTGGTGTACTACTCACTGTCCCTGGTGTACTTAATGCTACTGGAGTGTTTAATGTACCTGGGGTGTTCAACATCCCTGGACTGCTTAATGCTCCTGGGGTATTCAACATCCCTGGGGTGCTAACCACACTTGGAGTGTTAAATGAGCCTTGAGGAACACCTGAGATTGGGCTCTGTGGTCCACTATATCTTGAGAATGGTGAGGCTTCCCGTGGGGAACCCCTGGGAGTGCCCTGAGGGGTCTGCCCACTGGGTAATGCTTCTAGGGATGATACATCACATGGGATACGTGGTAAAAGACTAAAGCTTAATTTTTCCCTTTGTGCAACATGTTCTGTCCTAAGATACTGACCAGGTACTAAGCCCAGGCCTGTGGCCAGGAGATTTTGATCAATACCATCATTACTATTTGAGGTATTCCCTTCTTTTAAACCATTAATCATGTATGGATTAAGTCCCGCATTTATCAAAGATGAGTACACTTCACTGTTTGTGTTTCCATTGGCTTTAGATTCATTTAATCTATTCTGAATATCAGAAATATTCATTTCCTCTTTTTTTCTAATTTCTTCTTTGTTCTTTTCTGTTCGTTTTGGAATATCAGGCACTTCACTATCTTCATCCTCTTCTTCCTTCACTTGTCCATTTAAAGGCTTTATATCAGTACTTTCTTTACTTTCACTTTCAATAAAAGTGTCATCTCTTTTTTCTGTTTTCACTTCAGATTCTGTTTTCACAATATCCATTTTTTCCTCCTTCACAAGAGGTTCCTCCTTTATTTCCTTTTTAGTTTTTCTTTCCTCCTTCATAATTTTCTCCTTTTTTGCTTTTAACTCTTCTAGCTTGGCTTTCACCTCATCAACAGAGTATCCAACCTTAGCACCAGCTGGAGGCACAGAGATGGGAAAGTGGTCCCGTCCAGTGTAGTCACATGAGGTAAGGCCCTCTAAAAATGGGCCTCCAGCATGTGGCAACACCCACATTGTGCGCTGTTAGAGAGATGAAATAAAAAAAATCATTTAGTGGCAAAGATGTTATGAGGCAGTAAACTATCATCAACAAAAAGTCTGGTGTACTGAAAAATAAACCAGTACACAAATTTCAGTTTGTTAAAATGAAGACTGGAGAACTCAGTTTACTTTATATGCTTCAATGGCCTGTCACCAATGGAGTCAATGTGATAATTAGTTTTCTCGGCAATAATTGGTTTTCTCTAAGTTTTAACCAAAAAAAAAAGGATATCAACTTCTCCTTCAGATGGCTGTTGAAGTTTCCAATGTAAAGGATCTTTTCTCAAGGATTAGAGCATGTAACAGCTTTGTGGAAAGGAATTCTAATATATGTATATGTATATACGTATGAAAATCCTCCCCTTAATGCATCTCAACTACTAAAAGCTGGAGGAAAAGGAGGAGCCTAGCAGGAAGTATTCATCCTCCTTGAAAAGTCCAGGTGGAATGAGTGAACGTATTTGGGTGTGACCTAGATGAGAAGAAAGGAGAGACACTAGTATGTTAGAGGAAATGAACCTAGATGTTCTAACTATGATTTAAAAAAGCTCAAGAGTAATGTCTTTTGAGGGTAAAGTCAGAAAACAGTGTCAGATCAAGAGCTAAGGAAGGGGTAGCACTTCTTGTGAAGGAGTTGTGGGAACGTGTTAACTCCAGACGGATGTGGGTAAAAACTAGTGGATTACAAGAGGTGGGTCATTACTGGTGCTTATGCACCTGGACATGGGTGAGTGTTTTGGAAGCATCTGAGTGAATGTGTGTTCAGTTTTGCTGAGACAGACAGGTATTAGCAACGGGGGTATTTATAAATGTGAATGTAAAGAGGACTAACTTGTGGAGTTGAGCACTTATTAAAAGGACTGGTAACAGGGAATACCTGGTTTAAAAAGAGGGACATCAATAAATATGCTTGGAGTGGGAATGATAGTAAGTGGGCATCACTGCATTACATACTAATTGACGGGCATGCAAAATGAGAATCTTGGATGTGAATGTGCTGAGAGAGGTAGCAGGTGGGAAGTCCCATCATTAACTGGTGGAGGTGAGGGTGCAGATTTGTCAAGGCTTCTGGAAAAGAGTATATGAATGAAGTGAGTGCAGAGAAAGTAAGTGAGCTTGGAATAAGAGGCTTGCATGAAGAAATACCATGAGAGATTGAGTACAGAATGGCAAAAGGTGAGAGTAAACAAAGCTAAGGGAGTGAAGTGAGGAATGGGAGGTATTTAAGTAAGCAGTGCTGCCATGTGCAAGAAAAGTGAGTGGCAGGAGCTGGCTAAGTAAGAAAGGGCAATGACTGGTGGTCAAGTAAGAAAGGGCAATGACCGGTGGTATGATGGAGTTAAGATGCTAGTGACAGACAATAGAGAGGTGTACAGACAGTACTTACATGGAAGGTGTGTGAGTGATTGGAAGATGTACATGAGAAATCTGCAGTTCAAGAGGAAGGTGCAGAGGCTGAAAAAGAGGGCAAATGAAATTTGGTTTGAGCTAGAATCAGCAAACTTCAGGGAGAATCAGAAAACTTTCTGAACGGAAGTGAACAGCATGTGAAATACAAGAGAAAAGTGGTGGAGAGGGCAAATGAGAAGTGGTAACAGGCAGTGATAATGTGAAGAGGAGATAGAGTGAGCACTCTGAAGATTTGCTAAATGTGTTTGATAATAGGGGTGGTAGATGTAGGGTGTTTGAGCCAGAGAGATGTCTGAAGTGAGAGAGTCAAGGTAAGTGGTTTGGTGAAAAGAGAAGAGGTTTTGAAAGCCTTACATTAGGCAAAATGTGGCAAAGCAGCTAGATTGGATGGTACTGCAGTTGAATTTCTTAAGAAAGGGGGTGCTTGTGCTGGTGAGTGGTTAGTTAGGATTTTCAAGTGTATATATGGCTCGTGATGAAGTGCCTGAGGATTGGCAGAATGCATGTATGATGTCAAAGTTGAGAGGTAAAGGGGATAAAACATAGAGCATTCAAATTACAGAGGAAAAATTCTGTTGGGTGTACCTGGTAAGTTGTGTTGAAGACTGGAGATTAACATGGTCGTGGAAAGCAGAGGAAATTAGACTGGAGAGAAACAATGAGGTTTCAGGAGTGACAAAGGATGTGTGGATAATGTGTTTGAAGACTGCTGGTGAAAAATACTTCATGCAACAAAAGGATTTCTATGTGGCATTTATGTGTTTGAAGACTGCTGGTGAAAAATACTTCATGCAACAAATGGATTTCTATGTGGCATTTATGGATCTGCAGGGAGCATGTCACACGACTGACAAAGATGCCTTGTGGAAGGTCTTACACATATATGATGTGGAAATAAATGCAGTGATAAGGTTCTTGATGACTGTAAGGCATTTGTGCAAGTAGGTAGAGAAGAGAGTGAATGGTTTCATGTGAACCTGGGTCTGTGGCAAGGGTGTGTTATGTCACCATGGCTGCTCAATTTGTTTATGGATGGGGTGATAAGGAAAATAAATGCAAGGGTCTTGAAGAAAGGGATAAGTATCAAGTCTGTAAGGGGGTGTAAGAATCTGTACAAGAGGGAGGCCAAGGAGTGAGTCAGTTGTATGCTGATTTCACAGCACTGATGGCAGATTCAAGTGAAATCTAAGTTTGTGTCTGAGTTTGGGATAGTGTGTGACAGGAGGAGGATAAGAAGAAATATGAATAAAAGGAAGTTTATTCCTTTTATTAAGTTTAGAGGTGCTGAGGAACAGGTTAACTTGGGCATGGATCTGAATGGAGAAAATTTGTTGGAACTGAATGGAACCACGGAAGCAGAGAAGAATGATAGGGTAGGTGAGCGGATGAGGGTTCTGGGAGCATTAAGGAATGTGTGGAAAGAGAGGTATGTGTGAATGCAAGGCACTGGTTATAGATGAGAATGTGCAAAGGAGGGTGGATGTATTTGAAATGAAGTTTGAGGTCACTATGTAGTGTGAGGTGGTTTGATCAAATAAGTTATAAATGGGTAAGAGAGAGGTATACTAATAACAACAGTAAGACTGAGAGAGCTAAAAAGGGTGTGCCAAAATGGTTTGGACACTAGAGAGAATGAGTGAAGAGAAGTTAACTAAGAAGATATATGTGTCAGAAGTGGAGGGATAAGGTGAAGGAGACAAAACAGGAGATGGAAGGTAAGAGTGAAAAAGATTCTTAGTGCTTGGAGTCTGAAAATACAGGAGGGTGAAAGGTGTGCATGGGACACAGTGAACTGGAATGATGTGGTATAAAGGGGTGATGTGCTCTCAATGGTCTGAACCAGAGCATATGAAGCAGCCTGGGTAAACCTTGGAAAGGTCTGTGGGGCATGGGTGTGGACAGAGGGTTATGATTTTGGTGCATTCCACTTGACAACTAGAGAATGGATGTGAGTGAATGAAGCCATTCTTCATTTGTTCCTGGCAACACTTCACACAACATTTTTACCTCTAAACATTTCATTTCCAACACATCCACCCTCATCTACATATCGTTATCTATAACACATGCCTCACATCCATATAACATTGTTGGGACTACTATGCCTCAAATACACCTGTTTTGCCCTCCCAGACAATTACCTTTCTTTCCAAGCATGCTCACTCTTTGCCTCACTTCCATGGTTCTCTTCACTATCACATCCACTCCCAGGCATCTAAAACACTTCACATCCTCCATTAATTCTCCACTCAAACCCACACTCAAACTAAGACAATGAATATCAATGAAATAAATGGAAAAATATGTCAAGTCCACTGGGAGGACAAGGATCATGGAAGGGGCTAAAACTGCTGCTGTGTGAGCCCTACTTCTAACTGGAAGCAGTGTCAGGTAGAACTTGTTTGCCAATGCCATTGAGATTTGGGGGCATACTGAAATTTACCATATTCATATTTGAAGTGACTTAAAATATGAGAAATGAGTGAATGCACAGAGATAGGGAAATGACAATGATGATAACTGTATGGCACATATAAAGAGAACATGTCAAGATGAGCCTGGTAACTTAGATCTAATGAGAAAATAAAGGAAGGTCGACAAATCTGATTAGGAGGGATTGAGACAGTTCCAGGCAACACTCTAACATCCCCAAGAATGCTTTCCTGGACAGATGTTGTTTACAGCCAATGATAGAGACAAACACCTTCAACTTGCCTGATATCTATCTTGTCCACAGTTGAAGCCTCGGACTTGCTGGGCAGTTTCAAATAGATCCTGTCTCACTTGGTTCATTTGCCGCTGAAGAATATCCAGTGTCTTGGATGCTTCATCTGCATTCAAGTGCTTGTCATCCTCCTTGAATGAAAGAAAGTGGGATAAACATTGGGTTTAGGTGCATGTCAAAAAAACAGTATTTATTCACGAATCAATAGTCCTACTTTGAGTAAAGCACTGCTGGACAAACTATGGCAAATGGTCATTAAAGACGTTGTTGAAATATCTTTAGTTTTCAACAAGGTCTACACTTGTGAAGTTTCATGTGTCTTATCATTGATGTCAGCCATGGAATTAGTATATTTTATATTTCTATTATATTTTGTCGCTGTCTCTAGCGTTAGCGAGGTAGCGCAAAGAAACAGACGAAAGAATGGCCCAACCCACCCACATACACATGTATATACATACACATCCACACACAGCACATATACATACCTATACATCTCAACGTATACATATATATACACACACAGACGTATACATATATGCACATGTACATAATTCATACTGTCTGCCCTTATTCATTCCCGTCGCCAACCTGCCATACATGAAATGACAACCCCCTCCCCCTGCATGTGCACAAGGTAGCGCAAGGAAAAGACAACTAAAGCCACATTCGTTCACACTCAGTCTCTAGCTGTCATGCATAATGCACCAAAACCACAGCTCCCTTTCCACATCCAGGCCCCACACAACTTTCCATAGTTTGCCCCAGATGCTTCACATTCCCTGGTTCAATCCACTGACAGCACGTCGACCCCGGTATACCACATCGTTCCAATTCACTCTATTCCTTGCATGCCTTTCACCCTCCTGGATGTTCAGGCCCCGATCACTCATAATCTTTTTCACTCCATCTTTCCACCTCCAATTTGGTCCCCCACTTCTCCTCGTTCCCTCCACCTTTGACACATATATCCACTTTGTCAATCTTTCCTCACTCATTCTCTCCATGTGACCAAACCATTTCAAAACACCCTCTTCTGCTCTCTCAATCACACTCTAATTATTACCACACATCTTTGAAGAATGTATGTGAGAAATACTTAGAAAAGCAAATGGATTTGTATGTCGCATTTATGGATCTGGAGAAGGCATATGATAGAGTTGATAGAGATGCTCTGTGGAAGGTATTAAGAATATATGGTGTGGGAGGAAAGTTGTTAGAAGCAGTGAAAAGTTTTTATCGAGGATGTAAGGCATGTGTACGTGTAGGAAGAGAGGAAAGTGATTGGTTCTCAGTGAATGTAGGTTTGCGGCAGGGGTGTGTGATGTCTCCATGGTTGTTTAATTTGTTTATGGATGGGGTTGTTAGGGAGGTAAATGCAAGAGTTTTGGAAAGAGGGGCAAGTATGAAGTCTGTTGGGGATGAGAGAGCTTGGGAAGTGAGTCAGTTGTTGTTCGCTGATGATACAGCGCTGGTGGCTGATTCATGTGAGAAACTGCAGAAGCTGGTGACTGAGTTTGGAAAAGTGTGTGGAAGAAGAAAGTTAAGAGTAAATGTGAATAAGAGCAAGGTTATTAGGTACAGTAGGGTTGAGGGTCAAGTCAATTGGGAGGTGAGTTTGAATGGAGAAAAACTGGAGGAAGTGAAGTGTTTTAGATATCTGGGAGTGGATCTGGCAGCGGATGGAACCATGGAAGCGGAAGTGGATCATAGGGTGGGGGAGGGGGCGAAAATCCTGGGGGCCTTGAAGAATGTGTGGAAGCCGAGAACATTATCTCGGAAAGCAAAAATGGGTATGTTTGAAGGAATAGTGGTTCCAACAATGTTGTATGGTTGCGAGGCGTGGGCTATGGATAGAGTTGTGCGCAGGAGGATGGATGTGCTGGAAATGAGATGTTTGAGGACAATGTGTGGTGTGAGGTGGTTTGATCGAGTGAGTAACGTAAGGGTAAGAGAGATGTGTGGAAATAAAAAGAGCGTGGTTGAGAGAGCAGAAGAGGGTGTTTTGAAGTGGTTTGGGCACATGGAGAGGATGAGTGAGGAAAGATTGACCAAGAGGATATATGTGTCGGAGGTGGAGGGAACAAGGAGAAGAGGGAGACCAAATTGGAGGTGGAAAGATGGAGTGAAAAAGATTTTGTGTGATCGGGGCCTGAACATGCAGGAGGGTGAAAGGAGGGCAAGGAATAGAGTGAATTGGAGCGATGTGGTATACCGGGGTTGATGTGCTGTCAGTGGATTGAATCAAGGCATGTGAAGCGTCTGGGGTAAACCATGGAAAGCTGTGTAGGTATGTATATTTGCGTGTGTGGACGTATGTATATACATGTGTATGGGGGGGGTTGGGCCATTTCTTTCGTCTGTTTCCTTGCGCTACCTCGCAAACGCGGGAGACAGCAACAAAGTATAATAAAAAAAAAAATCTCCCTTACCCTTTCATAACTTACTCGATCAAACCATCCTCACACCACATGTTGTCCTCAAACATCTCATTTCCAGCACATCCACCCTCCTGTGCACAACTCTATCCATAGCCCATGCCTCGCAACCACATAACATTGTTGGAACCAATATTCCTTCAAACATACCCATTTTTGCTTTCCAAGATAATGTTATCGACTTCAACATATTTTTCAACGCTCCCAGAACTTTCGCCCCCTCCCCCACTCTATGATTCACTTCTGCTTCCATGGTTCCATCCACTGCCAAATCCAATCCCAGATATCTAAAACACTTCACTTCCTCCAGTTTTTCTCCATTCAAACTTAACTCCTAATTGACTTGTCCCTCAACCCTACTGTACCTAATAACCTTGCTCTTATTCACATTTACTCTCAGCTTTCTTCTTTCACACACTTTACAAAACTCAGTCACCACCTTCTGCAGTTTCTCACCCGAATCAGCCACCAGCGCTGTATCGTCAGCAAACAACTGACTCACTTCCCAAGCTCTCTCATCCACAACAGACTGCATACTTGCCCCTCTTTCCAAAACTCTTGCATTCACCTTCATAACAATTCCATCCATAAACAAATTAAACAACCATGGAGACATCATGCACCCCTGCCACAAACCAACATAACCTAAGAACCAATCACTTTCCTCTCTTCCTACACGTACACATGCCTTGCATCCTCAATAAAAACTGTTCACTGCTTCTAACAACTTGCCTCCCACACCATACATTCTTAATACCTTCCACAGAGCATCTCTATTAACTCTATCATACGCCTTCTCCAGATCCATAAATGCTACATACAAATCCATTTGCTTTTCTAAGTATTTCTCACATGCATTCTTCAAAGCAAACACCTGATCCACACATCCTCTACCAATTGTAAAACCACAATGATCTTCCCCAATCTGATGCTCTGTACATGCCTTCACCCTCTCAATCAATACCCTCCCATGTAATTTCCCAAGAATACTCAACAAACGTATACCTCTGTAATCTGAGCACTCACTCTTATCCCCTTTGCCTTAGAAAATGCCAATATGCAAGCATTCCGCCAATCCTCAGGCACCTCACCATGAGTCATACATACATTAAATAAGCTTACCAATCAGTCAACAATACAGTCACCCCCTTTTTTAATAAATTCCACTGCAATACCATCCATTTAAGTTATATGGGAATTCTAGTACAATGAACTAGCTCACCATTCTATCTAATTCTTCCTCTGGTTTGGCTAAGAAATAGCATCATCTATATACAACAGCTTAAGCAACTCCCAACCTGCTTCTCTATGGGTGTCATACCACAATCATCCAGCCTCAGTTTCACCACACACAAAGCCCAATCCGACATCAAAATGCTGACATCTCACAACCTTAACACACTCCCATATTTCTTTTAAACCAATTTCTCTCACATGTGCCTCACTTTCAATATAAAAGCTCTTAACCCTTAGGAGATTCTTCCCTTATGTCTATGGCCTATGATGTTGGAAATCTACATATCTATAAACAGGATGCTTATTCCTGCTGTTATCTGAAATGGATGGCACATTTTCTTTTTTCGTTGCAGGCTCCAGTTATGGGCAAAAGTCCACACCAAGGCCAGGCTTTAATTGAAACATTGAAAAGTTAATTAAGGGGAAAAGAAAAGACAAGGAGAGTACTTACAAATTTTGGAGGAAATGAAAAACCTGTCTTTTAAAATGTGCCAGGTCACAGTCATTGGGAAAGACATAAGAGGGTGGAGAGTTCTAAAACTCTGAGGTCTAGGGAAAGAGACAGTTATCAAAATGGCCCACCCTTGAGTTCCCTATGGCCATCTACTATTTATGTGATACAGCAGCTTGAGGGGTTTTGCATGGTCTAGCTAGTGGTGGAGCATGCAAGTAGCCAGCTCTCAGGAGCAAAAACTAAATACCGATAGAAGAAGGAAAGTGAACCAAAATTATGCCAAAGGGCAAGCAAGTTTTCAAGTTAGCCTGAGAAACTTTATGAGTCAGAATGCTTTTGACTCAACTCTTTCAAGTAAGAATGCAATGAACATACCAAGTATGTTCATTGAGTTAAGAGATGGAATTGCAGAGTCATCAAAGAAGATTTCAATATCCACCAAATTATTGTCACTAGTTAGTACCCCAAAGACTGTCATTAATCAACCATTAATGGTTGATTAATGACAGTCTTTGGGGCACTAGCCAGTGACAATAATTTGGTGGATATTGAAATGTTTTCATTATCAAACTTTTCAGTAATCCAATGGTGGTGGCAGAGAAGGGAAAAACATGAATGAGTCAGTAAACGTCACTTAACATGAGACAAGCTCAAAAAGGCACAGTACACCAAATGTTCAAAACAGTACAGCAAATAGGGATGATTTCATCAGATTTCCATTTTGCTTTTGTTGTTATTTCCAACTAACAGAAAAGACTACAATATTTTTCTGAATTTTTCATTAAACATCTGTCCTGGGAACTGACCTAAATTTTCCATCTTTTATGGGCAAATAGCATTAAGAAGTGTTCTATGTACACAATATACATACAACTTTTCTGAATCCTTAAATAAAGAGTAAACCTTAAAATGGGCGAGGCAGTAAAGGTTACAAAATGGAACTGGAGTTCTACAATAATGGAGATTCTTTGTTGTGGGAGTTTCTGAAGGAAATGGGCATTAGACATAGATTGACAGATAAAAAAATAATCGTTGCAAGTGAGGCAAAGATATCTGGGAGTGGACTTGGCAGTAAATGGAACCACGTAGGTGGAGGTGAGTAATAAGGTGGGGGGTGAAGGTTCTGGGAGCATATGAGGAATGCATGGAGAGAGCATTAACTCATAGGGCAATAATGGGTATGTTTCAAGGAATAGTTGTTCCAACAATGTCATATGGTTGTGAGGCATGGGCTATAGATAGGGTTATACGGAGGAGGGTTGACGTGTCAGAAATGAAATGTTTGAGGACAATATGTGGTGTGAGGTGTTGTGATCGAGTAAGTAATGTAAAGGTAAGATAGTTGTTATTCATATTTATCTATTTTGCTTTGTCGCTGTCTCCCGCGTTTGCGAGGTAGCGCAAGGAAACAGACGAAAGAAATGGCCCAACCCACCCCCATACACAATGTATACACACACACATGTCCACACACGCAAATATACATACCTATACATCTCAATGTACACATATATATACATACACAGACACATACATATATACCCATGCACACAATTCACACTGTCTGACCCCATTTACTCCCAGTGCCACCTCGCCACACATGGAATACCATCCCCCTCCTCTCTCATGTGTGCGAGGTAGCGCTAGGAAAAGACAACAAAGGCCCCATTCGTTCACACTCAGTCTCTAGCTGCCACGCAATAATGCCCGAAACCACAGCTCCCTTTCCACATCCAGGCCCCACACAACTTTCCATGGTTTACCCCAGACGCTTCACATGCCCTGATTCAATCCACTGACAGCACGTCAACCCCGGTATACCACATCGATCCAATTCACTCTATTCCTTGCCCTCCTTTCACCCTCCTGCATGTTCAGGCCCCAATCACACAAAATCTTTTTCACTCCATCTTTCCACCTCCAATTTGGTCTCCCACTTCTTCCCGTTCCCTCCACCTCCGACACATATATCCTCTTGGTCAATCTTTCCTCACTCATTCTCTCCATGTGCCCAAACCATTTCAAAACACCCTCTTCTGCTCTCTCAACCATGCTCTTTTTATTTCCACACATCTCTCTTACCCTTACATTACTTACTCAATCAAACCACCTCACACCACACATTGTCCTCAAACATCTCATTTCCAGCACATCCACCCTCCTGCGCACAACTCTATCCATAGCCCACGCCTCGCAACCATACAACATTGTTGGAACCACTATTCCTTCAAACATACCCATTTTTGCTTTCCGAGATAATGTTCTCGACTTCCACACATTCTTCAACACTCCCAGGATTTTCGCCCCCTCCCCCACCCTATGATTCACTTCCAGGGTTCCATCCGCTGCCAGATCCACTCCCAGATATCAAAAACACTTTACTTCCTCCAGTTTTTCTCCATTCAAACTAACCTCCCAATTGACTTGACCCTCAACCCTACTGTACCTAATAACCTTGCTCTTATTCACATTTACTCTTAACTTTCTTCTTTCACACACTTTACCAAACTCAGTCACCAGCTTCTGCAGTTTCTCACATGAATCAGCCACCAGCGCTGTATCATCAGCGAACAACAACTGACTCACTTCCCAAGCTCTCTCATCCACAACAGACTTCATACTTGCCCCTCTTTCCAAAACTCTTGCATTCACCTCCCTAACAACCCCATCCATAAACAAATTAAACAACCATGGAGACATCACACACCCCTGCCGCAAACCTACATTCACTGAGAACCAATCACTTTCCTCTCTTCCTACACGTACACATGCCTTACATCCTCGATAAAAACTTTTCACTGCTTCTAACAACTTGCCTCCCACACCATATATTCTTAATACCTTCCACAGAGCATCTCTATCAACTCTATTATATGCCTTCTCCAGATCCATAAATGCTACATACAAATCCATTTGCTTTTCTAAGTATTTCTCACATACATTCTTCAAAGCAAACACCTGATCCACACATCCTCTACCACTTCTGAAACCACACTGCTCTTCCCCAATCTGGTGCTCTGTACATGCCTTCACCCTCTCAATCAATACCCTCCCATATAATTTACCAGGAATACTCAACAAACTTATACCTCTGTAATTTGAGCACTCACTCTTATCCCCTTTGCCTTTGTACAATGGCACTATGGAAGCATTCTGCCAATCCTCAGGCACCTCACCATGAGTCATACATACATTAAATAACCTTACCAACCAGTCAACAACACAGTCACCCCCTTTTTTAATACATTCCACTGTAATACCATCCAAACCTGCTGCCTTGCCGGCTTTCATCTTCCACAAAGCTTTTACTACCTCTTCTCTGTTTACCAAATCATTTTCCCTAACCCTCTCACTTTGCACACCACCTCGACTAAAACACCCTATATCTGCCACTCTATCATCAAACACATTCAACAAACCTTCAAAATACTCACTCCATCTCCTTCTCACATCACCACTACTTGTTATCACCTCCCCATTTGCACCCTTCACTGAAGTTCCCATTTGCTCCCTTGTCTTACGCACTTTATTTACCTCCTTCCAGAACATCTTTTTATTCTCCCTAAAATTTAATGATACTCTCTCACCCCAACTCTCATTTGCCCTCTTTTTCACCTCTTGCACCTTTCTCTTGACCTCCTGTCTCTTTCTTTTATACATCTCCCACTCAATTGCATTTTTTCCCTGCAAAAATCGTCCAAATGCCTTTCCCTTCTCTTTCACTAATAATCTTACTTCTTCATCCCACCACTCACTACCCTTTCTAATCAACCCACCTCCCACTCTTCTCATGCCACAAGCATCTTTTGCGCAATCCATCACTGATTCCCTAAATACATCCCATTCCTCCCCCACTCCCCTTACTTCCATTGTTCTCACCTTTTTCCATTCTGTACTCAGTCTCTCCTTGTACTTCCTCACACAAGTCTCCTTCCCAAGCTCACTTACTTTCACCACCCTCTTCACCCCAACATTCACTCTTCTTTTCTGAAAACCCATACAAATCTTCACCTTAGCCTCCACAAGATAATGATCAGACATCCCTCCACTTGCACCTCTCAGCACATCAACATCCAAGAGTCTCTCTTTTGCGCGCCTGTCAATTAACACGTAATCCAATAACGCTCTCTGGCCATCTCTCCTACTTACATACGTATACTTATGTATATCTCGCTTTTTAAACCAGGTATTCCCAATCACCAGTCCTTTTTCAGCACATAAATCTACAAGCTCTTCACCATTTCCATTTACAACACTGAACACCCCATGTATACCAATTATTCCCTCAACTGCCACATTACTCACCTTTGCATTCAAATCACCCATCACTATAACCCAGTCTCGTGCATCAAAACCACTAACACACTCATTCAGCTGCTCCCAAAACACTTGCCTCTCATGATCTTTCTTCTCATGCCCAGGTGCATATGCACCAATAATCACCCATCTCTCTCTATCAACTTTCAGTTTTACCCATATTAATCGAGAATTTACTTTCTTACATTCTATCACATACTCCCACAACTCCTGTTTCAGGAGTACTGCTACTCCTTCCCTTGCTCTTGTCCTCTCACTAACCCCTGACTTTACTCCCAAGACATTCCCAAACCACTCTTCCCCTTTATCCTTGAGCTTCATTTCACTCAGAGCCAAAACATCCAGGTTCCTTTCCTCAAACATACTACCTATCTCTCCTTTTTTCACATCTTGGTTACATCCACACACATTTAGACACCCCAGTCTGAGCCTTCGAGGAGGATGAGCACTCCCCGCGTGACTCCTTCTTCTGTTTCCCATTTTAGAAAGTTAAAAATACAAGGAGGGGAGGATTTCTGGCTCCCCGCTCCCGTCCCCTCTAGTCGCCTTCTACGACACGCGAGGAATGCGTGGGAAGTATTCTTTCACCCCTATCCCCAGGGATGATATATATATATATATATATATATATATATATATATATATATATATATATATATATATATATATATATATATATACATACATACATACACATATATACACACATACATACGCAAATATACACACATACATATATATATATACATATGAAAAATGTAAGAAATAATTTAGAAAACTGAAACTTCTAGCTTGAAATGAAATGAAAAATGAATGTCACATAATGGTTCAACCTCTGGCTATAGTTGTGTGGTAATAAAAAGAGTGTGGCTGAGAAAGCAGAAGTGTTGAAAGGGTTTAGATGTATGGAGATAATGAGAGCAAAGGTTGACAAATAGGATATATGTGTCAGAGGTGGAGGGAACAAGGAGAAGCAGGATACCAAATTGGAGGTGGAGAGATGGAGAGAAAAAGATCTTGAGTGATCGGGCCCTGAACATGCAGGAGGGTGAAAGGCATGCAAGGAAAAGAGTGAACTGGAATAATGTTGTATACCTGGATCAACATTCATCAATGAACAGAACCAGAACACCTTGCACCTTCCTCCTGACCTCCTGCCACATTCTTTTATACATCATCTCCCAGTCATTTGCACTACTTCCTTGGAAGTATCGTCCAAATGCCTCTTTTCTCTTTCACTAACAACATTACTTCTTCATCCCATCACTCACTACCCTTTCTAATCTGCCCACCTCCCACCTTTCCCATGCCACATGCAACTTTTGCAAATGCCATCACTGCTTCCCTAAATACATCCCATTCCTCACCGATTCCCCTCACATCATTTGCTCACACCTTTTGCCATTCTACACTCAATCTCTCCTAACACTTCCTCATGCAGGTCTCCTTTCCAAGCTCAGTTACTCTCACTACTCTCTTCTCCCAAACATTTTCTCTTCTTATTTGAAAACTCTACAAATCTTCAACTTTGCCTCCACAAGACAGTTATCGGACATCCCTCCAGCTGCCCCTCTCAGCACATTAACATCCTAAAGTCTCACTTTTACAATAATGCCCTTTGACCATCTCTCCTACTCACATACACATACTTATGCATATCTCTTTTTAAACCAGGGATTCCCAATCCACAGTCTTTCTCCAGTACACAAACCCACAAGCTCTTCACCATTTCCATTCATAACATTGAATACCCCATGTACACCAATCATACCCTCAACTATCACATTACTTGACCTTCACATTTAAATCACCCATCACTAACAACCGGTCTCATGCATCAAAGCTGCAGACACATTCACTCAGCTGCTCCCAAAACACTTGCCTCTCATGATCTTTCTTCTCATGACCAGGTACATAAGCACCAATAACTGCCTATCTCTCTCCATCCACTTTCAGTTTTTCCTACATCAACCTAGAATTACTTTCTTTCCCTATACCACGTACTCTCACAACTGCTTCAGGGGTAGTGCCACTCCTTTCTTGGTTCTTGTCCTCTCACTAACCCCTGACATTACTCCTAAGACTTTTCCAAATCATTCTTCCCCTTTACCCTTGAGCTTCATTTCACTCACAGCCAGAACATCCAGGTTTCTTTCCCCAAACATACTACCTATTTCTCCTTTCTTAAGCACCATTTCCTGTGTTAGCAAGGAAGCGGCAGGAAGCAGACAAAAAAAAAGACACATCCATATACATATATAAATACACACACCTAGTTGTACACTCAGCCAAAGGAGTTTGCGACCATGTACCTAGGATGTTTATGTCAACTGAGCTGGTAACACTGTATGGGGGAGGAGCAAGGGTACATGGAACATAGTTGAGTGACATGAACTGTTAAATAGATGCCCACTAACAAAATAGTCAAACTGTTTTTCCAGACAGGTCTGGTAGTGTGTTTTGCATCATTGGTAAAGACAAAGCATGCAAAAAAACACCAAAGAATGTTCATGTAATGCCATGTAAGACCTGCATTTATTTCTCCTATATTTTTCTGGAGATGATTATTAATTCATGGATTAGGTAATAACCTAATGAAGAGATGAGTGCAAAAAGAGTATTTGAATAAAACAAGTTAACTTATAAATTTGCTGATTACATGTTATGTTTTAAACCAAAAATACTGTAACGATATGCTCAGGAAGACTTTCATTCATTTCATCTATTTTCTTCTCATTATCTTCCTTCATCCTCATTTGCTGACATTCACTCTCTGTCATGTAAAATGCATCAAACCACAGCCCCTTATCCATAACCTGTACCATTATGGTCAACTCTTAAAGCTGAAAGAGGCATTTTCCAAAAAAACAGTTCCACACATCCTGAAGACAGATAATTATCATTAAATAATTCACGATCACCCCCTAGTCTCCTAAATCAGTTTCCTAATCTAGAAAACTCATGAAAATGTGTTCTCTTTAGTGTGCCTGGAGGACGACTGACTATGGGAAGAAATTATCATGCACTGCCAACTTAGCCACTATCCAGGCTCAAGACACAGCTTTGATATTGAGGTGTGAGATTCAACGTGCAAACATCAGTCTAGAGGAGTTGCTCAGGTCACATAAATATCTGTTTAAGGCATTAAGGTAGGTTAAACCTGTGATGATGGTTTCCTTGAAATTCAAATTTGGCATGCTCATCACTACTGCTCTTAATGCCTCATATAACATTACATAACTGTAAATCAAACAGTGGCTGAGACAAAACTGAACCAAAGATTAATCACAGGATGGATGTGTCAGTGCATTCAGATAACAAGTGTGCTCCAACAGTTCTTTGCTTCATTGGGGTAAATCAAAAATACTGATTACAGAGCCATGCTTTCAAAGCCAACTATAAACATTACATAAACAATTCTGTTACCTTTACTTTGAGTTTCAACTTAGTTCAAACATACTAAAAGAAATCTCTGAAAAGCCAAATGATTCTTGGCACCACATTAATAAGAAGAATTACTGGTTCTGTTTACCTCATCTGGAATCTCCTCCATAGCATCACTGTCATTACCACTTTCATTCTCCTCTTCCTCCTCCTCCTCATCATCATCTTTTAACTTGTCATCCTCCTTGTCCTTCTTTTCACCTTTCTCCTGTTCCCCTTGGCAAGAGGAGATGCCCGAGACACTAGACATATTTGAGTCCTCACCTCGATGTTCCATCATTGACCTCATTGCGGCATTGTAGATCCTTTTCCTTGCTACACTCATGCGCAATCTAAAGAAAAATTCTGTCTATCAATTTATGTGTTCATCCTTGTGAAAAGAAAATATGCAGCATGGAAAAGTTTGAACAATTTTGAGTATTTACCTTCATTCACAATTCTCTTTTTTTTGTGTGTTCTTTCATGACAGAAAAACTAAGCCTCAAAATAAACTGAAAAAGCAAAACATTTCATTATACATTACCAAAAAGAATGTACATGTACTCACTTTCTTATTCGGGCATCCAATTTCCATTTTTCTGTTTTGAGACCATTGTGTCTGTCTAAAGACTCCTCAATTTGCCGTACAACTGCTTTATTTTGAAGAAGTTCATTACAAACATAAGCCACAATCTCACTTTTTTGTGTTGGGTTAAGTGCTAGGAACGGTAACTGCATAAGCCACTGAGACATCTTGTAAGCATCCATTTCTGCTAATTTAGAATCCCAATCTTGGCCCTTCTTAGGATTCTCTCGACGTTCCTTTTCTGTACCTAAGAGCCCATGAATGATACGAACCTGTGGGAAAATTTTCCTTCACTAATTCATAACATGATTAGCCAAGAATTTAATACAACATACATGTAATAAAAGATAATGTCAATAAGTAATGACTTTAACGTCAATGTTGCTTCTTCATATACCTGTATATACAACATGTAGTGAAATTTCAGTATCACCATAATATTTGGTAAGTTATAATCACACTTTATCTGAAACTTTAAAAAAGAAACAGAATCATATTCTTCCTGGCTTACCTCCCCTGTGGCATTAGCATTGAGGTAGACCCGCAATATTTCTGAAATATTGGCATGGGTGATATCTGCCCTGTTTAGAGTCTGGCCTAGTATAGTAGTATGTCTTTGGGATGATGGAATCCCAGGATCTTCAATGGCACAAACAAGTAAGTGTGACAGAACGCTGAGAAGCTCCTCCTCGCTCTCATTGTCATTTAATAGGGCCAACTGCAGGCTCTGTAAGGAGGGTAATGATTCCATATCTGCAAATAAAAAAGGAGACTTGAAAATCTAATTGTAGAAAAAGAAGTAACATAAACAATTTACAATGCTTAACCATGACAAGAAAGGAAAAATGTTGCTCAAAATTTGGACAAACAAATGAGATCTTTAAATTCTGTTTCCTCAAGATGAAAGAAATGTAAGTAAAACTAAAAGGTATGTAAAAAATACTGAGGTAAATAAAGTGCGTAAGACAAGGGAGCAAATGGGAACTTCAGTGAAGGAGGCTAATGGGGAGGTGATAACAAGAAGTGGTGATGTGAGAAGGAGATGGAGTAAGTATTTTGAAGGTTTGTTGAATGTGTTTGATGATAGAGTGGCAGATATAGGGTGTTTTGGTCGAGGTGGTGTGCAAAGTGAGAGGGTTAGGGAAAATGATTTGGTAAACAGGGAAGAGGTAGTAAAAGCTTTGCGGAAGATGAAAGCTGGCAAGGCAGCGGGTTTGGATGGTATTGCAGTGGAACTTATCAAAAAAGGGGGTGACTGTATTGTTGACTGGTTGGTAAGGTTATTTAATCTATGTATGATTCCTGGTGAGGTGCCTGAGGATTGTCGGAACGCATGCATAGTGCCACTGAACAAAGCCAAAGGGGATAAGAGTGAGTGCTCAAATTACAGAGGTATAAGTTTGTTGAGTATTCCTGGGAAATTATATGGGAGGGTATTGATTGAGAGGGTGAAGGCATGTACAGAGCATCAGACTGGGGAAGAGCAGTGTGGTTTCAGAAGTGGAAGAGGATGTGTGGATCAGGTGTTTGCTTTGAAGAATGTATGTGAGAAATACTTAGAAAAGCATATGGATTTGTATGTAGCATTTATGGATCTGGAGAAGGCATATGATAGAGTTGATAGAGATGCTCTGTGGAAGGTATTAAGAGTATATGGTGTGGGAGGCAAGTTGTTAGAAGCAGTGAAAAGTTTTTATCGAGGATGTAAGGCATGTGTATGTGTAGGAAGAGAGGAAAGTGATTGGTTCTCAGTGAATGTAGGTTTGCGGCAGGGGTGTGTGATGTCTCCATGGTTGTTTAATTTGTTTATGGATGGGGTTGTTAGGGAGGTGAATGCAAGAGTTTTGGAAAGAGGGGCAAGTATGAAGTCTGTTGGGGATGAGAGAGATTGGGAAGTGAGTCAGTTGTTGTTCGCTGATGACACAGTGCTGGTGGTTGATTCATGTGAGAAACTGCAGAAGCTGGTGACTGAGTATGGTAAAGTGTGTGAAAGAAGAAAGTTAAGAGTAAATGTGAATAAGAGCAAGGTTATTAGGTACAGTAAGGTTGAGGGTCAAGTCAACTGGGAGGTAAGTTTGAATGGAGAAAAACTGGAGAAAGTACAGTGTTTTAGATATCTGGGAGTGGATCTGGCAGCGGATGGAACCATGGAAGCGGAAGTGAATCATAGGGTGGGGGAGGGGGCGAAAATCCTGGGAGACTACAAGAATGTTTGGAAGTCGAGAACATTATCTCGTAAAGCAAAAATGGCTATGTCTGAAGGAATAGTGGTTCCAACAATGTTGTATGGTTGCGAGGCGTGGGCTATGGATAGAGTTGTGTGCAGGAGGGTGGATGTGCTGGAAATGAGATGTTTGAGGACAATATGTGGTGTGAGATGGTTTGATTGAGTAAGTAATGTAAGGGTAAGAGAGATGTGTGGAAATAAAAAAAGCGTGGTTGAGAGAGCACAAGAGGGTGTTTTGAAATGGTTTGGGCACATGGAGAGAATGAGTGAGGAAAGATTGACCAAGAGGATATATGTGTTGGAGGTGGAGGGAACAAGGAGAAGTGGGAGACCAAATTGGAGGTGGAAAGATGGAGTGAAAAAGATTTTGAGTGATTGGGGCCTGAACATGCAGGAGGGTGAAAGGCGGGCAAGGAATAGAGTGAATTGGATCGATGTGGTATACTGGGGTTGACGTGCTGTCAGTGGATTGAATCAGGGCATGTGAAGCGTCTGGGGTAAACCATGGAAAGTTCTGTGGGGCCTGGATGTGGAAAGGGAGCTGTGGTTTTGGGCATTATTGCATGACAGCTAGAGACTGAGTGTGAACGAATGGGGCCTTTGTTGTCTTTTCCTAGCGCTACCTCGCACACATGAGGGGGGAGGGGCATGTTATTCCATGTGTGGCGAGGTGGAGATGGGAATGAATAAAGGCAGACAGTGTGAAGTGTGTGCATGTGTATATATGTATGTGTCTGTGTGTGTATATATATGTGTACATTGAGATGTATGGGTATGTATATTTGCGTGTGTGGACGTGTATGTATATACATGTGTATGGGGGTGGGTTGGGCCATTTCTTTTGTCTGTTTCCTTGTGCTACCTCGCAAACGCGGGAGACAGTGACAAAGCAAAATAAATGTATAAATAAAAAAAATACTGTGTCAACATTGTTTGTATGGCAACAGTATAACTAAAGTTAGAGCAGAGAGCACCTGGTAAGGACTGGCAAACGGGGTGAGGGAGGCAGCTTGGAGGGGGAGCCTCTGATGACCCTTATCAATGTTTATAAAAGTAATACATGTAAACATAAGGGATATGTCAAATCAAGCATGTGAAGCGTCTGGGGTAAACCATGGAAAGTTCTGTGGGGCCTGGATGTGGAAAGGGAGCTGTGGTTTTGGGCATTACTGCACGACAGCTTGAGACTGAGTGTGAACGAATGGGGCCTTTGTTGTCTTTTCCTAGAGCTACCTCGTACACATGAGGGGGGGAGGGGGATGTTATTCCATGTGTGGCGAGGTGGTGATGGGAATGAATAAAGGCAGACAGTGTGAAGTGTGTGCATGTGTATATATGTATGTGTCTGTGTGTGTATATATATGTGTACATTGAGATGTATGGGTATGTATATTTGCGTGTGTGGACGTGTATGTATATAAATGTGTATGGGGGTGGGTTGGGCCATTTCTTTCATCTGTTTCCTTGTGCTACCTCGCAAACGCGGGAGACAGCGACAAAGCAAAATAAATAAATAAATAAAAAAAATACCGAGTCAACATTGTTTGTATGGCAACAGTATAACTAAAGTTAGAGCAGAGAGCACCTGGCAAGGACTGGCAAACGGGGTGAGGGAGGCAGCTTGGAGGGGGAGCCTCTGATGACCCTTATCAATGTTTATAAAAGAAATACATGTATACATAAGGGATATGTCAAATCAAGTATTAATTTATTTATTCATTTTGCTTTGTTGCTGTCTCCCGTGTTAGCAAGGTAGTGCAAGGAAACAGATGAAAGAAAAGGCCCAACCCACCCACATACACATCTCTATACATACACGTCCACATACACAAATATACATACCTGTACATCTCAACGTATATATATATGTATGAAGATTTGTATGGGTTTTCAGAAAAGAAGAGAGAATGTTGGGGTGAAGAGGGTGGTGAAAGTAAGTGAGCTTGGAAAGGAGACTTGTGTGAGGAAGTACCAGGAGAGACTGAGTACAGAATGGAAAAAGGTGAGAACAATGGAAGTAAGGGGAGTGGGGGAGGAATGGGATGTATTTAGGGAATCAGTGATGGATTCCGCAAAAGATGCTTGTGGCATGAGAAGCGTGGGAGGTGGGTTGATTAGAAAGGGTAGTAAGTGGTGGGATGAAGAAGTAAGATTATTAGTGAAAGAGAAGAGAGAGGCATTTGGACGTTTTTGCAGGGAAAAAATGCAATTGAGTGGGAGATGTATAAAAGAAAGAGACAGGAGGTCAAGAGAAAGGTGCAAGAGGTGAAAAAGAGGGCAAATGAGAGTTGGGTGAGAGAGTATCATTAAATTTTAGGGAGAATAAAAAGATGTTCTGGAAGGAGGTAAATACAGTGCGTAAGACAAGGGAGCAAATGGGAACTTCAGTGAAGGGCGCTAATGGGGAGGTGATAACAAGTAGTGGTGATGTGAGAAGGAGATGGAGTGAGTATTTTGAAGGTTTGTTGAATGTGTTTGATGATAAGAGTGGCAGATATAGGGTGTTTTGGTCGAGGTGGTGTGCAAAGTGAGAGGGTTAGGGAAAATGATTTGGTAAACAGAGAAGAGGTAGTAAAAGCTTTGCGGAAGATGAAAGCCGGCAAGGCAGCAGGTTTGGATGGTATTGCAGTGGAATCTATTAAAAAAGGGGGTGACTGTATTGTTGACTGGTTGGTAAGGTTATTTAATCTATGTATGACTCACGGTGAGGTGCCTGAGGATTGGCGGAATGCGTGCATAGTGCCATTGTACAAAGGCAAAGGGGATAAGAGTGAGTGCTCAAATTACAAAGGTATAAGTTTGTTGAGTATTCCTGGGAAATTATATGGGAGGGTATTGATTGAGAGGGTGAAGGCAAGTACAGAGCATCAGATTGGGGAAGAGCAGTGTGGTTTCAGAAGTGGTAGAGGATGTGTGGATCAGGTGTTTGCTTTGAAGAATGTATGTGAGAAATACTTAAAAAAGCAAATGGATTTGTATGTAGCATTTATGGATCTGGAGAAGGCATATGATAGAGTTGATAGAGATGCTCTGTGGAAGGTATTAACAGTATATGGTGTGGGAGGCAAGTTGTCAGAAGCAGTGAAAAGTTTTTATCGAGGATGTAAGGCATGTGTACGTGTAGGAAGAGAGGAAAGTGATTGGTTCTCAGTGAATGTAGGTTTGCGGCAGGGGTGTGTGATGTCTCCTTGGTTGTTTAATTTGTTTATGGATGGGGTTGTTAGGGAGGTGAATGCAAGAGTTTTGGAAAGAGGGGCAAGTATGAAGTCTGTTGTGGATGAGAGAGCTTGGGAAGTGAGTCAGTTGTTGTTCGCTGATGATACAGCGCTGGTGGCTTATTCATGTGAGAAACTGCAGAAGCTGGTGCCTGAGTTTGGTAAAGTGTGTGAAAGAAGAAAGTTAAGAGTAAATGTGAATAAGAGCAAGGTTATTAGGTACAGTAGGGTTGAGGGTCAAGTCAATCGGGAGGTAAGTTTGAATGGAGAAAAACTGGAGGAAGTAAAGTGTTTTAGATATCTGGGAGTGGATCTGGCAGTGGATGGATCCATGGAAGCGGAAGTGAATCATAGGGTGGGGGAGGGGGCGAAAACCCTGGGAGCGTTGAAGAATGTGTGGAAGTCGAGAACATTATCTCGGAAAGCAAAAATGGCTATGTTTGAAGGAATGGTGGTTCCAACAATGTTGTATGGTTGCGAGGCGTGGGCTATGGATAGAGTTGGGCGCAGGAGGATGGATGTGCTGGAAATGAGATGTTTGAGGACAATGTGCAGTGTGAGGTGGTTTGATCGAGTAAGTAATGTAAGGGTAAGAGAGATGTGTGGAAATAAAAAGAGCGTGGTTGAGAGAGCAGAAGAAGAGGGTGTTTTGAAATGGTTTGGGCACATGGAGAGAATGAGTGAGGAAAGATTAACCAAGAGGATATATGTGTCGGAGGTGGAGGGAACGAGGAGAAGTGGGAGACCAAATTGGAGGTGGAAAGATGGAGTGAAAAAGATTTTGAGTGATCGGGGCCTGAACATGCAGGAGAGTGAAAGGCGGGCAAGGAATAGAGTGAATTGGATCTATGTGGTATACCGGGGTTCACGTGCTGTCAGTGGATTGAATCAGGGCATGTGAAGTGTCAGGGGTAAACCATGGAAAGTTGTGTGGGGCCTGGGTGTGGAAAGGGAGCTGTGGTTTCGGGCATTATTGCATGACAGCTAGAGACTGAGTGTGAACGAATGGGGCCTTTGTTGTCTTTTCCTAGCGTTACCTCGCACACATGAGGGGGGAGGGGGATGGTATTCCATGTGTGGCGCGGTGGCGATGGGAATGAATAAAGGCAGACAGTGTGAATTGTGTGCATGGGTATATATGTATGTCTGTGTCTGTATATATATGTGAACATTGAGATGTATAGGTATGTATATTTGCGTGTGTGGACGTGTATGTATATACATGTGTATGGGGGTGGGTTGGGCCATTTCTTTCGTCTGTTTCTTTGCGCTACCTCGCAAACGCGGGAGACAGCGACAAAACAAAATAAAAAATAATAAATAAAAAAAAATATATATACACACACAGACATATACATATATACACATGGACATAATTCATAATGTCTGCCTTTATTCATTCCCATCGCCATCCTGCCACACATGAAATAACACCCCCTTCCCCCAAATGTATGCGAGGTAGCGCTAGGAAAAGACAACAAAGGCCACATTCGTTCACACTCAGTCTCTAGCTGTCATGTATAATGCACCAAAACCACAGCTCCCTTTCCACATCCAGGCCTCATACAACTTTCCATGGTTTACCCCAGATGCTTCACAAGCCCTGGTTCAATCCATTGACAGCACGTTGACCCTGGTATACCACATCATTCCAATTCACTCTATTCCTTGCACGCCTATCACCCTCCTCCATGTTCAGGCCCCAATCACTCAAAATCTTTTTCACTCCATCTTTCCACCTCCAATTTGGTCCCCCCCTTCTCCTTGTTCCCTCCACCGCTAACACACATATCCTCTTAGTCAATCTTTCCTCACTCATTCTCTCCATGTGACCAAACCATTTCAAAACACCCTCTTCTGCTCTCTTAACCACACTCTTTTTATTACCACACATCTCTCTTACCCTTACATTACTTACTCGATCAAACCATCTCACACCACATGTTGTCCTCAAACATCTCATTTCCAGTACATCCATCCTCCTCCGCACAACTCTATCCATAGCCCACGCCTCGCAACCATATAACACTGTTGGAACCACTATTCCTTCAAACATACCCATTTTTGCTTTCCAAGATAATGTTCTCACTTCCACACATTCTTCAACGCCCCCTCCCCCACCCTATGATTCACTTCCGCTTCCATGGTTCCATCCGCTGCCAGATCCACTCCCAGATATCTAAAACACTGTACTTTCTCCAGTTTTTCTCCATTCAAACTTACCTCCCAATTGACTTGACCCTCAACCCTACTGTACCTAATAACCTTGCTCTTATTCACATTTACTCTTAACTTTCTTCTTTCACACACTTTACCAAACACAGTCACCAGCTTCTGCAGTTTCTCACATGAATCAGCCACCAGCGCTGTATCATCAGCGAACGACAACTGACTCACTTCCCAAGCTCTCTCATCCACAACAGACTTCATACTTGCCCCTCTTTCCAAAACTCTTGCATTTACCTCCCTAACAACCCCATCCATAAACAAATTAAACAACCATGGAGACATCACACACCCCTGCCTGCAAACCTACATTCACTGAGAACCAATCACTTTCCTCTCTTCCTACATGAACACATGCCTTACATCCTCGATGAAAACTTTTCACTGCTTCTAACAACTTGCCTCCCACACCATATACTGTTAATACCTTCCACAGAGCATCTCTATCAACTCTATCATATGCCTTCTCCAGATCCATAAATGCTACACACAAATCCACTTACTTTTCTAAGTATTTCTCACATACATTCTTCAAAGCAAACACCTGATCCACACATCCTCTACCACTACTGAAACCACACTGCTCTTCCCCAATCTGATGCTCTGTACATGCCTTCACCCTGTCAATCAATACCCTCCCATATAATTTACCAGGAATCCTCAACAAACTTATACCTCTGTAATTTGAGCACTCACTCTTATCCCCTTTGCCTTTGTACAATGGCACTATGCACGCATTCCGCCAATCCTCAGGCACCTCACCATGAGTCATACATACATTATATAACCTTACCAACCAGTCAACAATACAGTCACCCCCTTTTTTAATACATTCCACTGCAATACCATCCAAACCTGCTGCCTTGCTGGCTTTCATCTTCCGCAAAGCTTTTACTACCTCTTCTCTGTTTACCAAATCATTTTCCCTAACCATCTCACTTTGCACACCACCTTGCCAAAAACACCCTATATTTGCCACTCTATCATCAAACACATTCAACAAACCTTCAAAATACTCACTCCATCTCCTTCTCACATCACCACTACTTGTTATCACCTCCCATTAGCACCCTTCACTGAAGTTCCCATTTGCTCCCTTGTCTTACGCACTTTATTTACCTCCTTCCAGAACATCTTTTTATTCTCCCTAAAATTTAATGATACTCTCTCACCCCAACTCTCCTTTGCCCTCTTTTTCACCTTTTGCACCTTTCTCTTGACCTCCTGTCTCTTTCTTTTATACATCTCCCACTCAATTGCATTTTTTCCCTGCAAAAATTGTCCAAATGCCTCTCTCCTCTCTTTCACTAATAATCTTACTTCTTCATCCCACCACTCACTACCCTTTCTAATCAACCCACCTCCCACGCTTCTCATGCCACAAGCATCTTTTGCACACTCCATCACTGATTCCCTAACTACATCTCATTCCTCCCCCACTCCCCTTACTTCCATTGTTCTCACCTTTTTCCATTCTGTACCCAGTCTCTCCTGGTACTTCCTCACACAAGTCTCCTTTCCAAGCTCACTTACTCTCACCACCCTCTTCACCCCAACATTCACTCTTCTTTTATATATATGCAAGAGTTTTGGAAAGAGGGCCAAGTATGTAATTTGTTGAGGATGAGAGAGCTTGGGAAGTGAGTTAGTTGTTGTTTGCTGATGATACAGCGCTGGTGGCTTATTCATGTGAGAAACTGCAGAAGCTGGTGAATGAGTTTGGTAAAGTGTGTGAAAGAAGAAAGCTGAGAGTAAATGTAAATAAGAGCAAGGTTATTAGGTACAGTAGGGTTGAGGGACAAGTCAATTGGGAGGTAAGTTTGAACGGAGAAAAACTGGAGGAAGTGAAGTGTTTTAGGTATCTGGGAGTGGATGTGGCAGCGGATGGAACCATGGAAGCGGAAGCTAGTCACAGGGTGGGGGAGGGGGCGAAAGTTCTGGGAGCGTTGAAGAATGTGTGAAAGTCGAGAACATTATCTCGGAAAGCAAAAATGGTCATGTTTGAAGGAATAGTGGTTCCAACAATGTTATATGGTTGCGAGGCGTGGGCTATAGATAGAGTTGTGCGGAGGAGGGTGGGTGTGCTGGAAATGAGATGTTTGAGGACAATATGTGGTGTGAGGTGGTTTGATCGAGTAAGTAATGTAAGTGAAATCTTTTTCACTCCATCTTTCCACCTCCAATTTGGTCTCCCACTTCTCATTCTTCCCTCCACCTATGACACATATATCCTCTTCGTCAATCTTTCCTGACTCATTCTTTTCATGTGTCCAAACCATTTTAACACACTCTCTACTGTTCTCTCAGTCACACTCTTTCTATTACCACACATCTCTCTTACCCTTTCAACTCTTACTCGATCAAACCACCTCAAACCACATATTGTCCTCAAACATTTCATTTCCAAAATATCCACCCTCCTCTGCACAACCCCATCTATAGTCCATGCCTTGCAACCATAAAACATTTTTGGGACCACAATTCCTTCAAACATACCCATTTTTGCTCTTCGAGATAATGATCTTGTCTTCCACACATTCTTCAAAGCTCCCAGAACCTTTGTCCCCTCCCCCACGCTGTGACTCACTTCCGATTCCATGGTTCCATCCGCTGGTAAGTCCACTCCCAGATATCTAAAACACTTCATTTCCTCCAGTTTTTCTCCATTCAAACTCACCTCCCAATTAACTTGTTCCTCAACCCTACTGAACCTAATAAACTTGCCTTTATTCCCATTGACACTCAACTTTTTTCTTTCACACACTTTACCAAATTCAGTCACCAACTTCTGCAGTTTCTAACCCAAATCAGCCACCAGCACTGTATCATCATTGACTCACTTCCCAAGCCATCTCATCCACAACAGACTGCATACTTGCCCCTCTCACTGAAAATCTTGCATTCACCTCCCTCACCATCCCATCCATAAACAAATTAAACAACCATGGAGACACTGCGCACCCCTGCCGCAAACCGACATTCACTGGGAACCAATCACTTTCCCTATTCCAACATGTACACATGCCTTACATTCTTTGTAAAAACTTTTCACTGCTTCTAGCAAATTACCTCCCATACCATATACTCTTAAAATTTTCCACAAAGCATCTCTATCCACACTATCATATGCATTTTCCAGATCCATATATGCTACCTACAAATCCATCTGTTCTAGGTATTTCTCACATACATTCTTCAAAGCAAACACCTGATCCACACATGCTCTACCACTTCTGAAACCACTCTGCTCTTCCTATGTCTGATGCTCTGTACATGCCTTGCCTTTACCCTTTCAATCAATACCCTCTCTTATAATTTCCTAGGAATACTCAACAAACTTATGTCTCTGTATGAGTGGGTGAAATGTAAAACTTTTGAGGTGGTTTGGGCATCATGAAACAGAACTGATGGAAGACAGCTGGCATCCTGGGAGGTGAGGATTAAGAAATATAGTGGGAAGAGGACCCAGGAGGGTGTGTGTGATTGGAATAGTGCATGTAGTCTGATATGGTAGCCTTAAGATTTTTTCTATCATGGCCAACTCTCTCACTGGGAAGTTCCTGGGGTACAGCTACTAAAGGAAAGACTTTTTCTGAGATCACCAGAAATCTTGGGTCACTGTTCAAAATGAAGATGACTTATTACTTTTAAAATGTGGTTTAAACCTCATAGACCTACTCTTAAAATCAAATATATCAAATGAATAATACACAGTAAACATTCCCCAAACCCTGAAAAGAATCACTTATGAGTGTACTGAGCTTTGGAAACTAAAGTGCAATACTACAAAACTATTTACCCAGATCATAATGAAAATCTATAGAATATAAAATACATTTTACACACTTACCAAATCCTAAGGTTTCCCCAAAAGTGTGCAGGAACTCAAACACCATAAGAATATTTCCAAAAGCTTCAGGAGGGAGCCTCAGCCCCTCCAAACGTGGCACATCTGGCAGAGGCACATGATCAGTAAGTTCCATGTCCTCTTTCACTTCTTTCATCAACTGATTGAGTTCTCGAGCCTGAAGGCGTTCCTCACGCTTTCTGAAGACAAATAAATGAAAAGTGAAGCATTGCTTTCTTGATGAAGGCAAACGTGAAAGCTTGTACATATAGTGGTTTTACGTGAAGAATAAAATGATATGTCTGAAAAGAGTGGTTAAAGTAAGTGTGGAAAAGATATGCTTTTAGGAAAAGGATAAAATGACATATGTGAAAAAAGTGGTTAAAGTGTGAGTATGAGAAAAAGAGGCCTGTGTGCAGAGATACCACATAGGTATATGGTTAGATCATAAGAATCAAAGGAAGTGGAAAAGGAGTGCAAGGGATTTAGGGAAGTGGTGACTTGTGCAGGAGAAGTGTATGAAAAACTAAAGTTGGGATGTGGGCTTTTGAGATTGGGTAGTGAGAAGTGGAAACTAATTTTTTTTTTTTTCCTGAAGCTGGAACAGAACAGGCAACTGAGGTCTTAAACAAGGCAATCTCATTAATGATACATATGTATTATTTCACACTTGAACTCTGTTTCATGCATTAGCAATGTAGCACCAGAAACAGATGAAGAAAAGCTGCATCCACTCTCATCCATTCTCTAGCCGTAATGCATAATGCATTGAAACCACAGCTCCCTATCCATGATTTACCTCAGACACTTCACATACCCTGGTTCTGCCCACTGACAGCACATCAACCCCAGCATATCACATCATTCCAATTCACTCTGTCCCTTGCATGCCTTTCATCCTCCCACATATTCAGGCCCCAATCTCTCAAAATCTTTCTCATTCCATCCTTTCATCTCCAATTCTGACACATACATCCACTTTGTTAACCTTTCCTCTCTCATTCTCTCCATATGTCCAAACCATTTCAAGAAACCCTCTTCTGCTCTCTCAACCACACTCTTTTTATTTCCACACATCTCTCTTACCTTTTCATTACTTAATGAAACCACCTCAAACCACATATTGTCCTCAAACATTTCATTTTCAACACATTCACCCTCCTCCGTACAACTCTATCTATATATTGGCCCATGCCTTGTAACCATATAATATAACTGGAAGTACTATTCCTTCAAACATACCCATTTTCGCTCTCTGAGATAACGTTCAATCTTTCCACACATTCTTCATTGCTCCCAGAACCTTCGCCCCCTCCCCCACCCTGTGACTCACTTCTGCTTCCATGAACCCATTTGCTGCTAAGTCCACTCCCAGATATCTAAAACATTTAACTTTCTCTAATTTTTCTCCATTCAAACTTACATCCCAATTAACTTGTCCATCAACCCTACTGAACCTAATAACCTTGCTCTTATTCACATTTACTCGCAAATATCTCCTTTCACACACTTTTCTAAACTCGGTCACCAACTTCTCCAGTTTCTCACACAAATCATCCAAGAGCTGTATCATCGGCGAACAACAACTGACTAACTTCCCAAGCTCTCTCATCCACAACAGACTGCATACTTGCCCCTCTCTTCAGAACTCTTGCATTTACCTCCCTAACCACCCGATCTATAGAAAACTTAAACAACAAAGGGGACATCACACACCCCTGCCGCAAACTGACATTCACACGGAACCTATTAATCTCCTCTCTTCCTACTCATACACATGCCTTACATCCTTTGTAAAAACTTTTCATTGCTTCTAACAACTTCCCTCCCACATCACATACTTTTAAAACCTTCCACAAAGCATCTCTATCAACCCTATCATATGCCTTCACTAGATCCATAAATGCTACATACAAATTCATATGTTTTTCTAAGTATTCCTGACATACATTCTTCAAGGCAAACACTTGATCCACACATCCTTTGCCACGCTGCACTTCCCCAATCTGATACTCTGTATATGCCTTTACCCTCTTAATCAATACCCTCCCATATAATTTCCCAGGAATACTCAACAAATCTATGCTTCTGTATTTGATCACTCACCTTTGTACCCTTTGCTGTTGTACAAAGGCACTATGCGTCCATTCCATAAATCCTCAGGCACTTCACCATGGACCACACATACAATGAATAACTTTACCAACCAATCAACAACACAGTCACCCCTTTTTCTAATAAATTCCACTGCGATACCATCCAAACCCACCGCCTTGCTGGATTTCATCTTTCACAAAGCTTTAACTACCTCTTCTCTCTTCACTGATCCATTCTCCCCAACCCTCTAACTTCAAACACCACCCCGACAAAAACACCCTATATCTGCCATTCTATCATCAAACACATTCAACAAACCTTCAAAATACTCACGCCATCTCCTCTCTTCATCACTACCTGTTAACACTTCCCCACTCGCCCCCTTCACCAATATTCCCATTTGTTCTCCTGTCTTACGTGTGTTATCTACCTCCTTCCTAAACATCTTTTCATTCTCCCTAAAATTTAATGATACTCTCTCACTCCAACTCTCATTTGCCCTCCTTGCACTTTTCGCTTGACCACTTGCCACTTTCTTCTATACATCTCCAAGTCATTTGCACTATTTCCCTGTAAGTATTGTCCAAACACCTCTCTTTTCTCTTTCACTAACAACCTTACTTCATACCACCACTCAATACCCTTTCTAATCTGCCCACCTCCCACCTTTCTCATACCACACGCATCTTTTACACATGCCATCACTGCTTCCTGAAATGGGGAGGGAGTGGGGGCTGAAATCCTCCCCTCCCATTTTTTAATTTTCCAAAGGAAGGAGCAGAAAAGGGGTCTAAGTGAGGATATTCCCTCAAAGGCTTAGTCCTCTGTTCTTAATGCTACCTCACTAACAAGGGAAATCGCAAATACGTATAAAAAAAAAGAGTATGGTCGAGAGAACAGAAGAGGGTGTGTTAAAATGGTTTGGTCATATGGAGAGAATGAGTAAGGAAAGATTGACAAAGAGGGTACATGTGTCAGAGGTGGAGAGAACAAGGAGAAGTGGGAGACCAAACTGGAGGTGGAAGTATGTGAAGAAGAATATTTTAAGCGATTGGGGCCTGAACATGCAGGAGAGTGAAAGACATGCATGGAAAACAGTAAATTGGAACAATGTGGTATAAAAGGGTTTGACATGTGTATAGACTGAATAAGGGCATGATAACTGTCCAGGAAAACCATGGAGGGGTCTTTTGGGCCTAGTTGCAGATAGAGAGCTGTGGTTTAAGTGCAATACAGATGACAGCTAGAGAATGGAAGTGAGGAGATGCAGCCTCTCTTCCTCTGTTCCAGGTTCTACAATGCTAATGCAGGAACAGCAAGTATGAAAAAAGAAATGTACATACATGAAAAAGCACTTGACCTCATAAGGTGAGGGTCAGGCAGGAATGTCATGTAAGAAATGTGACCACCAAAGGCATGGGTTTAGTGACCAAGGCCAAGTGTCATATGACTAAAGGCAACTGCTGGGTGACCTAAGGTAGGGTCATGTCATGTTTAGCTCTTGACCATGTTGACAAATATTTTGCTTATGAATGGACCTAACTCATACATGCCTAAACTAATGCTGCAATCATAAAGAAAGTTGTGTTTAACAATGCTAGAGTCTATGATATAATCAAACACAGCTATCTACCTAAAGAACATGAAGAGAGGAAGACTAAGATTTCACGACAGTAAGCTGGAACTCAAATGCTTCCCATTGCAATCTTCTTGCACATCTTACATTCTATTTTTTTTCAGCCATTACAGCTTTTCTTCCTGGCAGGGCTCTAACAAAATCATCCACTTTCTCAACCTACTGATCATCTGTCAAAATAACTGCACTCAACAACAAGTAATTCTTCATGCAAACTGATAGTATACTATGAATACTCATGTCTTTTAAAACAGGTGTATTCGTTTTACACACATTTACTTTTAACACCATTTCCTTCACACATCATCATAGAGACCTACCATTCTATCCAACTCCTCTAACTCTGTTAACAGAGGAGCATCACCTCCATACAATATGAGGTAACTTCCAGTGTGTTCCACAATTGTTCAACAGCACACTGTAATCAGCCTATCTCTCTCATCTTGCCACTGGCCCCATCTATAAAAACAACTAGGATGACATTAAACAGCCTCAATGCATTCCCAAACATTTCACACCAAATACGCATACTGCCATTTACTCCACAATACCCATTCCTTCCATTATAAAAGCTCTTACCAGTATTCACAAATTGTCCATGTACAACAAGTACGAACTTTACATCTTTCCTCCTAACTTTCTCACATATCTTTCCTAACATCATAAATTGTGAAAATACCCTCTCATTTTTAGACCTTTCTCTACCATCTCCTATGTGTAAAATCTGGTCAACATACTCCCATTGTTTTAAGCAGGTTTATGGCTATCACTGAATGTGATAGGGGAATTCAAGAGGCAGAGGATGATAACTTCAACAGCAAGAGAAACTTCTTTGCTAGAGAGAGAATGCATTTGACTTGGATAGGATATGCACATTCAGACAGAGTGTTTGATGAACATGTTAAGGAACATGTTCAGTGGGGGAAAAAAAATCAACCCAGAGCATATTGCAGGCACAAATGATCCCATGTCAGGTGATGATCTGATTGGAACAAATTATCAATCAGATGTAATTCAAATGAATGCTGTTTCACAAGACCTGCCTCATTCAAACAATAAGCTTTAGCAAACAGCAGAAACATAACATCAAAAAGAGGAGCTAATTAGATATGCAAACTCTTAGAAACATGACAATTGTCATAATTGGATCATAAATACATGTGGCTTATAGCAACTATTTGCTGAATTAATGGTAATGGAATGATTCGTGAGAATAGGGTTAGACCTCTTCATTGTGTTAGGAAATAATTCATCCTTAAAAGTCAGTACTACACAGATGACTTACTAGGGTGTGCTGGGAACTGTTATATTAACTCTAATCTAATTGTTTTTTCTTTATTATGACTCTTGTATGGCTATTAGGCACTGCTTTGGTGACACCTCAGACTATCATGTACATCCTTCTCCACCATTTCTCAACTCCATCTACTATACTAACTATAGCATTATACTATGGCCAGATAACATGTGCTAGCTCACTTTTTTGTACAAACATTTTACTTTTACATGAATTTCTTTCATTCTACAAATGGAACAGAAAATCTGAATGATGCCCACCTTCTACAATCCTTCCTCCAACACTCCTCAGGAGGATCTACATATTAACTACAGCATTATACCATGGCCATGAGAAATATGTTAGCTCACCCTTTTGTACAGTTTTACTTTTACATGTATTTGTTTCAATTAATAATGGGAAACAGAAAATCTGAATGATACACACCTTCCACTATCTTTCCTACTCTCCTCTGGAGAACCTATGCATTAACTTCAATGTTATAAAATGGCCAAACAAGATATGTTAGCTCACTTTTTTCATCTTTTATTTTTACGTTTACTTTTCACTTCAGAAAAATTAAGAACTTTGTTTTTCTGTCAGTACACCAAACAACTTTCTATAAGTCCACCAGCATTTAGGGATAAAAGTTGGTCGGAGTTCATAAGGCAGATTTTGAAGCATATAAATCATGAAAAAAAGAAAAAAGTCGACTGAAAATTAAAGTAAAAAGTTTATATCATAGAATAGGCAGATCTCCAAAACAAAGCAAAGAATATGATGAAATGAACAAAGAAATGAAGGAAATCACAAAAGAAAAATGATGTATTTGTCAATGGCTGAAAAAGAAAAAAGTAGACAGTTTTCAACAGGTTCCCACGAGAGATATATGATGAAGACAGCCAGACAAGAAATCAAAATAAATTAATCGTATTGTTAACCACAGACACAAATCTGATACAGTCATGTGAGGTGAGTACACAAATGAGTAATTGCAACTATCATATAAACAGGTATACCTAAAACATGCAATATCAAATATAAGACTAGGTAATGATTGTTCCTTACTACAGGTAAGTCAACTTTAATAAAATGCACCATGAACATTGAAATTTCAATTAGATTCATTTTCCAGAGGCAGATTCAGTTAAAGAAATGTGGAATCTTGAAATGATTATCAATTTATTTGATTATCATACTTTGTCGCTATCTCCCGCATTAGTGAGGTAGCGCAAGGAAACAGACAAAAGAATGGCCTAACCCACCCACATAAACATGTATAAACATAAACACCCACACACGCGCATATACATACCTATACACTTCAACGTATACATACACAGACATATACATATATGCACATGTACATATCCATACTTGCTGCCTTCATCCATTCCTGTTGCCACCCCGCCACACATGAAACAGCACCCCCCCGTGTGCGCGAGGCAGCACTAGGAAAAGACAACAAAGGCCACACACTCTAGCTGTCATGTGTAATGCACTGAAACCACAGCTCCCTTTCCACATCCAGGCCCCAGAGAGCTTTCCATGCTTTACCCCAGACACTTCACATACCCTGGTTCAATCCAGTGACAGCACATCGACCCTGGTATACCACATTGCTCCAATTCACTCTATTCCTTGCATGCCTTTCACCCTCCTGTATGTTCAGGCCCCGACTGCTCAAAATCTTTTTCAATCCATCCTTCCATCTCCAATTTGGTCTCCCACTTCTCATTCCCTCCACCTCTGACATATTAATCTTTCCTCACTCATTCTCTCCATGTGACCAAACCATTTCAATACACTCTCTTCTGCTCTCTCAACCACGCTCTTTTTATTACCACACATCCCTCTTACCCTTTCATTACTTACTCGATCAAACCACATCACACCACATACTGTCCTCAAACATTTCATTTCCAACACATCCACCCTCCTCCGCACAACCCTATCTATAGCCATAACCATATAACATTGTTGATACCATTATTCCTTCAAACATACCCATTTTTGCTTTCCAAGATAATGTTCTCGCCTTCCACACATTCTCCAATGCTCCCAGAACCTTCACCCCCTCCCCCACCCTGTGACTCACCTCTGCTTCCATGGTTCCATCTGCTGCCAAATCCACTCCCAGATATCTAAAACACCTCACTTGCATCCAAATTTACCTCCTAATTGACTTGTCCCTCAACCCTACTGAACCTAATAACCTTGCTCTTATTCACATTTACTCTCAGCTTTCTTCTATCACACACTTTACCAAACTCAGTCACCAACTTCTGCAGTTTCTCAACCAAATCAGCCACCAGCGCTGTATCATCAGCAAACAACAACTGACTCACTTCCCAAGCCCTCTCATCCACAACAGACTGCATACTTGCCCCTCTCTCCAAAACTCATGCATTCAGCTCCCTAACAACCCCATCCATAAACAAATTAAAAAGCCGCAGAGACATCAAACACCCCTGCCACAAACCGACATTCATTGAGAACCAATCACTTTCCTCTTTTCCTACTTGTACACATGCCTTACATCCTCGATAAAAACTTTTCACTGCTTCTAGCAACTTACCTCCCTCACCATATACTCTTATACCTTCCACGAAGCATCTCTATCAACTCTCATATGCCCTCTCCAGATCCATAAATGCTACATACAAATCCATCTGTTTATCTATTTCTCACATACATTCTTCAAAGCAAATACCTGATCCACACATACTCTACCACTTCTGAAACCACACTGCTCTTCCCTAATCTGATGCTCTGTATATGCCTTGACCCTCTCACTCAATATCCTCCCATAAAATTTCCCAGGAATACTGAAAAGACTTATACCTCTGCAATTTGAACACTCACCTTTTATCCCCTTTGCCTCTGTACAATTGCACTATGCATGCATTCCGCCAATCCTCAGGCACTTCACCATGAACCATACATTCATTGAATATCCTCACAAACCAGTCAACAACACAGTCACCCCCTTTTTAATAAGTTCCACTGCAATATCATCCAAACCCACTGCCTTGCTGGCTTTCATCTTCCGCAAAGCTTTCACTATCTCTTCTCTGTTTACCAAATCATTCTCCCTAACCCTCTCACTTTGCACACCACCTCGACCAAAACACCCTATATATCTGCAACTCTATCATCAAACACATTCAACAAACCTTCAAAATACTCACACCCTCTCCTTCTCACTTCACTACTACTTGTTATTACTTCCCCATTTGCCCTCTTCACCGTTGTTCCCATTTGTTCTCTTGTCTTACACACTTTATCTACCTCCTTCCAAAACTCGTTTTATTCTCCCTAAAATTTAATGATACTCTCTCACCCCAACTCTCATTTGCCCTCTTTTTCACCTCTTGCACCTTTCTCTTGACCTCTTGCCCCTTTCTTTTATACATCTCCCAGTAATTTGCACTATTTTCCTGCAAAAATCGTCCAAATGCCTCTCTCTTCTCTTTCACTAACAATCTTATTTCTTAATCCCACCACTCACTACCCTTTCTAATCTGCCCACCTCTCATCTTTCTCATGCCACAGGCATCTTTGCATGAGCCATCACTGCTTCCCTGAATACATTCCATTCCTCCCCCACTCCCCTTACGTCATTTTCCATTCTGCACTCAATCTCTCCTGGTACTTCCTCACACAAGTCTCCTTTCTAAACTCACTCTCACCACTCTCTTCACCCCAACATTCTCTCTTCTTTTCTGAAAACCTCTACATATCTTCACCTTCGCCTCCACAAGATAATGATCAGACATCCCTCCAGTTGCACCTCTCAGTACATTAACATCCAAAAGTCTCTCTTTCATGTGCCTATCAATTAACTAGTAATCCAATAACGCTCTCTGGCCATCTCTCCTACTTACATATGTATACTTATGTATATCTCTCTTTTTAAACCAGGTATTCCCAATCACACAAATCTACAGGCTCTTCACCATTTCCACTTACAACACTGAACACCCCATGTACACCAATTATACCCTCAACTGCCACATTAAATGCAAGAGTTTTGGAAAGAGGGGCAAGTATGAAGTCTGTTGGGGATGAGAGAGCTTGGGAAGTGAGTCAGTTGTTGTTCGCTGATGATACAGCGCTGGTGGCTGATTCATGTGAGAAACTGCAGAAGCTGGTGACTGAGTTTGGTAAAGTGTGTGGAAGAAGAAAGTTAAGAGTAAATGTGAATAAGAGCAAGGTTATTAGGTACAGTAGGGTTGAGGGTCAAGTCAATTGGGAGGTGAGTTTGAATGGAGAAAAACTGGAGGAAGTGAAGTGTTTTAGATATCTGGGAGTGGATCTGGCAGCGGATGGAACCATGGAAGCGGAAGTGGATCATAGGGTGGGGGAGGGGGCGAAAATTCTGGGGGCCTTGAAGAATGTGTGGAAGTCGAGAACATTATCTCGGAAAGCAAAAATGGGTATGTTTGAAGGAATAGTGGTTCCAACAATGTTGTATGGTTGCGAGGCGTGGGCTATGGATAGAGTTGTGCGCAGGAGGATGGATGTGCTGGAAATGAGATGTTTGAGGACAATGTGTGGTGTGAGGTGGTTTGATCAAGTGAGTAACGTAAGGGTAAGAGAGATGTGTGGAAATAAAAAGAGCATGGTTGAGAGAGCAGAAGAGGGTGTTTTGAAGTGGTTTGGGCACATGGAGAGAATGAGTGAGGAAAGATTGACCAAGAGGATATATGTGTCGGAGGTGGAGGGAACGAGGAGAAGAGGGAGACCAAATTGGAGGTGGAAAGATGGAGTGAAAAAGATTTTGTGTGATCGGGGCCTGAACATGCAGGAGGGTGAAAGGAGGGCAAGGAATAGAGTGAATTGGAGCGATGTGGTATACTGGGGTTGACGTGCTGTCAGTGGATTGAATCAAGGCATGTGAAGCGTCTGGGGTAAACCATGGAAAGCTGTGTAGGTATGTATATTTGCGTGTGTGGACGTATGTATATACATGTGTATGGGGGGGGTTGGGCCATTTCTTTCGTCTGTTTCCTTGCGCTACCTCGCAAACGCGGGAGACAGCGACAAAGTATAATAAAAAAAAAAAATACTTTAATAGACTGCAAGTTACAAAAGAACAGAATTGTAGGAGTCATAGCTAGTCATTTTATGTGTAATACCCTAAAAACAACATGCATTCCAAGTAATGTGGTGGTTTAGCCAGATCTTGAATATGCTGTGCAGTTTTAGTCTCTAAATTACAAACACACAAAGATAAGCTTGAGAGAGTCCACAAAAAGCTACCAGAAAAATACTGGGGTTGTGAAATTAGTTACATGAGGTGACAGTCACACATACCTACAAATGAACAATGAGAGTAATCTTAAACAGGATTTTAAAATAAATCTGAGTAACCTACATGCAGTATGCTTAGGACCATGGGGTCATGAGGAAGTCAGTAAATCATTCAGTGTGTATATTTGAAAAATCTACATATCAAGTTGTATCAACTGTTTCCAGTACTTCATTATTCTCCTACACTTACAATCGTCCATAAATCAACATTCTTTATATCATCCTCTACTCAGCAAGTGCTGCAATTAAAATCATCTACTGACTGACAGGAAGATAACAAATATGGACAACATAAACTGCCACCCACCAAACCATGCACTGCCAGTCACCTTATTTACTCTATTGACTTTTGTGGAAAACAAAATACCTGTAATAATAAAAGAGAAAGATATGAAAAGTCATTAGCCCTATACAGTAAAGCCAGTCCTCACTCTAAGCAGGATCACTATGTGTGATTTCACTGCAATGCAAGGAACTTACTTCTACCAGTCCCTCCTTTTATGCAGTTTTAAATTGATACTATGCAACTGTGTGCAGCTGAAAGTGTGCCAAAAGTTCAGTGAGGGTTGGTGGGTAAAGTAAGCATGGATCCTGTATGGAGCATGCCAAGCTCCTACCAATGGGTAAGTCTCAGTTACCAATGTTGTATGCAGATCTGTGCTACTTGTGATATGTGTGTATTCCTGCTAATGTGATTGTTCCTGCAACTTACTGTGTTTGTGTTTGCTGATATGGCATCCAAATGTCCAGCAATATCTTCTTCTTTCCCAGAACCAGCAGTTAAACAAAACAGAATCTCTCTAACCTCAGAAATAAAGCTAAAAATCTTACGACATGCTGATGCTGGTAAGGGAGTGTCAGCAATTGGTCATGCTTATATCCTGGGTGAATCTACAATCCGCAACAAAAAGAATAATGCATAGAAAATTCGAAGTGCTGTGGTCCACTCCACTCCAATGTCAGCTAAGGTAACCACATGTGTTGGAAATCCTCTTATGGAAAAGAGAAAATGTTTTTTACACACAGAGCATATACAAAAAAGGCCTTAGAAACCTTCAGTTCAGGTCTAAAGCTCTGAAGATATAGGAGCATATATTTAATGAAGACAATGTAGTTAAGTGAGAGCAATTTCAAGCTAGTAAAGGATGGCTTAATAAGTTCATTCAACATCAGAAGCTACTTAATGTGAAGGTAACAGGAGAATCTGCCAGTGCTGACCATGAAGCTGCGCCACACATCCCATTTTTCTCTATATGATTATTTGTTCACTGTTTGTGATTCCTCTTTGTGAAAGGTTTTTGTAGAACATAAACACTACAAAAAGCGAGGGATAGGTGTATCGTAAAGAGCACATATTTCTTTCCCCACATAAACTGCCACTACGGTGACAGAATGATTAATGTACTTACCTCTTGTTCTCTAAATAGACTCCTCTGCAATACACTTCACACACATCATCACTAAGATGACTTTCTGGCATGACTACACTGCAGCTTTGCAATATGTTTTGCTCTGTATCAAAATCCATGCAAAATGGAAGGAAGAGAAAGAGGAAGAGGGAGGCCAGAAGTAGTAGGGGTGAGTAGGGCTTCAGTTTCTGTTGCTGCTTAACTGAGTGCTTTATATCTTGGAGGTCTCAGTTCAAAGACTCTAGTGCAACATTATATGACTGCTTTGCAGTGTTACTGTCTGGTTTTAGCTATAGAGTGACTATTACAGTGCAGCAATATAAATAGGAATTTTAAAAAAGAAGTTCATATAACATGATAGGAAGAAAGAAGCCTGTGTGATGTGAATGATGGTCTCCATTTTGTTAATGCTAGTTGAGTAGTTGTTAGTATACAGGGGTTTTTGGGTATGGGTTTTGGGTAAAATAAGTTTTTCTGTGTAGTGTTCAAGCACTGCATTTGCTGATCCTTCTATGATATGTACATCATCTAGGTCTGTGAAATTTTCAGTGTTATAACTACAGTGTCAAGTTGATTGGGAAAAGGAAGTTAAGTGCTTGTGACAGCAGGGGTACAAATACAAAGAAAAGACATAAATAATTTACTTCAGATGTAAACTTGGAAGAGATGAGTTCATCTACAAAGAGTGAAAAAACATATCACAAAAGTACTAGGACATTCTATGTCCACAATAGGAACATTGGTGATATAAAACGCAAAATATAAGCTAGTGGTGAGGCTTGTACACCTTGAAATGCTATTAAGTGACAGCTACACAAATAGTAATGATAAAAAAATTAACACAAAATGAATCTGCCAAGATTAATTCTTGGTTAATACAATTCAAAGTCAAGAGGAAACTGCTGGGGCTGAAGAAGAGAGAAAAAGAAGGATGGGATGAGAGATAATCAGTAAACTTCAAGAGGATAATAAAAATATCTTGGAAAGAGGTGAGTAGTGTGAAGAAAACAAGTAAACAAATGGGAATATTCATGAGGGAAGTACATAAGAAGGTCAAGACAAGCAAAGATGAGATAAAGCGGAGACTGACAGAGTACTCTGACGGAATGATGAATGTGTTAGATGAAATGGTGGTAAATTTGAGGCATTTGTGATGAGCTATGTGGGGCATGAGAGTCATAGCAAATGGTTTGATGAAAAAAGATGAGATGGTGAAAGTCACACATAAAATGAAGCATGGCAAAGCAGCTGGAGTGGATAGGATTTCTATTGAATATCTCAAGAAAGTAGATGACAGTGTTACTGACTGGTTAGACAGGATTTTCAATATATGTATGGCTCATGGTGAGGTGCCTGAGGATTGGTGAAGGGGGTCATAAGTGAATGCTCAAATCACAGAGGTATATGCCTGATGAACATACCCTGAAAGTTACATAGCAAAAATAGTGACAGAGACTTTAGTGATTTGCACAAAGCATCAGACTGGGAAAAAATAATGTGGCTTAAGGAGAGGTAAAGAATGTGCAGATCAGGCATTTGCTTTGAAAGATTTGTGTGAAAAATACTTGGGCAATGAGAAGGATTTGTATGTGGCATTAATGGATCTGAAAAAAGCATATGGCAGTACTTAAAAGATGACTTGCAGAAGGTTTTATAAATGTATTGTATAAGGAAAAAGCTATTAGGACTATGCAGAGAAGTATTATCAGATAATATGATGTGTGAGTAGGAAGGGAAGAGGGTGAGTAGTTCCAAGTGAAGGTGGGTCTGTGTCAAAAGTGAGTCATGTCACCATGGCTGTTTAATCTGTTCATGGATGGGGTGGTGAGGGAGATAGATGCAAGGGTCTACAGTATGCTAGGGACTGTTGGGAAAGTGAGTCGGATGCAGTTTGCTGGAGACAGGGTTCTGATGGCAGTCTAATGTCAGACATTGCAGAAGCTTGTGTCTTGAGTTTGGAATAGTTTGTGAAAGAAGAAGATTACGAGTTAATGTGAACATGTGTTCACTGGTGTAAGTGGATATCTAAATGGAGAAAACACAGACTTGGAGTGTTTCACATTACTGGCAGAGGACATGGCAACAGATGGAACAGTGGGAGCTGAAGTTAACCATAAGGTAGGTGAGGGAGCAATGGTCTTGAGTGTATCGAGGAGACTGGTACATTTGATGGTAGTAGTCTCGGTGGTGCTGTATGTGTGTGAATCTTGGGCCCTAAATGCAAAATAACACAAGAGTGTGAATGAGTTGGAAATGAAATGATTGAGGAAAGTATGTGGTGTGAGGATGGTTGATAGAGAAAGGAATGAGAGTATAGGAGAGAAGCATGATAGTAAGCAAAGTATGACAGACAAAGCTGAACAAGGTAAGATGAAATGGTTTGGACATCTGGAAAGGATGAGGCATGAGAGAGTAGAAGATGCAAGGGCAAAGGAAAGACAAAGAAGGAGATGGAAGGTTGGAGTGAAAAAGTTTCTGAATTACTGGAGCCTGAACAAAGAGAAGGGTGAGAAGCATGCACAGGATAAACAGGATTAGAGTGATATGGTACACAGGGGGTTAAATGCTGTCAGTGGGCTGAACTAGGACATATGAAATGGTCAGGGAACACCATGTAAAGGTCTGCAGAGTTTAGCTGTTGTTAGGGAGTTATGATTTTGGTGCATTATTCATTACAGTGGATGTAAGCAAATGTGGCCATTCTTCTACTGTTCCTTGCAATACCTCACTAATGTGGGAAATGGAGAACAGGCGAACAGGCATAAAAGTAAATTCTCTTCCAACATCAATCTTTATCTCAAGGAATCTCCCACTCTTGTATGGTCTTACTTTTCATAAACCTTTCCCTTTCCCTTCTGGACTTATTTACCTGTTCAAGAAATTGCTTTTCATTCTCTTTTTTTCTTAGCACTTAAATTGCCCTCACTCTATTCATAAGCACAGCATTTCCAATCTTCTATTGAGAACTTCACATTCTACACTCTTTGCCCTTAATCTAACTCACTTTCTGAACAATTCAGCTTTATCCAAACTTTTTCTCTGATCAACAATACTTTTATTTTCTTATCAACCAACTTTCTTATATATTCATTACATAATGCCATTCCTTTCATCAAGCAAACTGTTCCTATTGTACCACAAATATCTACAGCAGCCTATAGCAAAGCATTCTTTTAATGTCTTAACACCAGCATAACTTCATTTTGTGTTCTTTCATTGATATTTCTTATCTTCTACGAAGTTAAGTTCTGTATTTCATTCCTCAGCTTTTGTGCTCTTATGCTCTTCCAGTACATTTATTCACACTTTTAGTTATCAACCATTTAATAAAAATGGCTTATTTATATTCTTTATTCCCCTACCTAACCCACTCAATGGCCTTAAAACGCATTCTTGCTATCATTTTTTTTTTCATACCACTAACCAGATACATATCTATCAAAATCTTGGGAATCCTGTTTTCTCTATAAATGCATACACCATGTACAGTCCTGAAACTCCCTATCTTGAAAACAAGAATCTGTAACACTTATATCCAGTGTAAAACATACTCCAAGAATCCATTCACTATTTTCACTCTCATTTGGGATCCTATATACCTATAACTACTGCTTTTACTCTTATTTCTCACCCATCAATTCATTTCACTAATCACAATGAGCTCATCTCCTGGATCAACCTCCTTTAATGCTCTTTCTGATTTCCCCAAAACATATCCTTAATCTATTTTCTACACTGAATGACAAGGAATGGGCTAAACATGCCCTTGGAGGCGAGGACACAATCAGACAACTCATGTCAACAGAGGCTACAGAGGCCAAAATACTAACTGCAAGTGAGGAAGAAAGCAATATCATCGCTGCAGAGAAGGGATAGTTGGAGAGAGGTGATGCCAGTATCAATGAGATAGGAGTCTTTTGCTTCCAATCTCGTTACTACAACTACAACTGCCATCAAAAAAAAAGAAAAAAAAAATTTCACTAATTAACCTAGTTCACATATTCAAAATCAATTATATTCCAAAAACACTCAGTTTTCAACAAAATTTTCACAATGTCCTTTTCATGGCCATTTGCACCATCTAGCATGCCTTATTTCACACCCTTCAAACCACTTAAGTTAAATGCTTCACTATTCCTGAAGATTTCCACACAAAACTTTCAAAAATCACCCTTACCAAAAATGTCTATAACTTTAACTCTTGTACGTTCATCATTCAGTGCTTTGAACTTACTCCATATATCCATTATTATCATTATCATTAAAATACTTGATCGCTGTTCCCCATGTCAGCGAGGTAGCACCAGGAAAAAGACGAAGAATGGCAGGGAATTTGTGGAAATGACCAGATGTATAAAAGAAAGAGGCAGGAGGTCAAGAGAAAGGTGCAAGAGGTGAGAAAGAGAGCAATTGAGAGTAGGGTTAGAGAGTATCATTAAATTCTAGGGAGAATAAAAAGATGTTTTGGAAGAAGGTAAATAAAGTGCGTAAGACAAGAGAACAAATGGGAACATCGGTAAAGGGGACTAATGGGGAGGTAATAACAAGTAGTAGTGAAGTGAGAAGATGCAGTGAGAAATTTGAAGGTTTGTTGAATGTGTTTGATAGAGTGTTTTGGTCAGGGTGAATGGTCTAGTAAACAGAGAAGGGGTAGTGAAAGCTTTGTGGAAGATGTAAGCTGGCAAGGCGGCAGGTTTGGATGGTATTGCAGTGGAATTTATTAAAAAATGGGGTGACTGTGTTGTTGATTGGTTAGTAAGGGTATTTAATGTATGTTTGGTTCATGGTGAAGTGCCTGAGGATTGGTGGAATGCATGCATAGTGCCATTGTATAAAGGCAAAGGGGATAGGGGTGAGTGTTCAAATTACAGAGGTATAAGTCTGTTAAGTACTCCTGGGAAATTATACGGGAAGGTATTGACTGAGAGGGTAAAGGCAGGCATGTACAGAGCATCAGACTGGGGAAGAACAGTGTGGTTTCAGAAGTGGTAGAGCAGTTTGGATCAGGTGTTTGCTTTGAAGAATGTATGTGAGAAATACTTAGAAAAACAGATGGATTTGTACGTAGCATTTGTGGAAGGTATTAAGAGTATATGGTGTGGGAGGTAAGTTGCTAGAAGCAGTGAAAAGATTTTACCAAGGATGTAAAGAAGAGAGGAAAGTGATTGGTTCCCAGTAAATCTCGGTTTGCGGCAGGGGTGCGTGACGTCTCCATGGCTGTTTACTTTGTTTATGGATGGGGTGGTGAGGGAGGTGAATGCAAGAGTTTTGGAGAGAGAGGTAAGTATACAGTCTTTTGTGGCCATTTGCATATGTCTGTGTGTGTATATATATGTGTACATTGAGATGTATAGTTATGTATATTTGCGTGTGTGGACGTGTATGTATATACATGTATATGGGGGTGGGTTGGGCCATTTCTTTCTCTGTTTCCTTGCGCTACCTCACAAACGCGGGAGACAGCGACATAGCAAAATAAATAAATAAATATAAATAATATATATCCCTATGAGTGGATGGGTCATTCTTCGTCTGTTTCCTGGCACTACTTCACTGGTGCAGGAAACGGTGATCAAGTATAATAAATAAAATAATAAATATAATATATATCAAAGAGAGAGTGCTCATTAGAAAAATGCTTCATGTCTGGTAATCAATAGGAGGCAAATAGAAAATACCCATCACTATGAGGCCTTAATCTTGATCTTACAGAAATGTTTAGATTGGTAATTTTGGTCAACAGATCTACTACTACTGATATTGAGAAAACTAAATCTAAACAAATTCAGTCTATGCATTATTTTCTGTCTAAGATTGAAATCAATGCTTGTCTTTAACATCACTTTTTCAGCATTGAATCCAAAAGAATGCATAACCTTATAAGCAGAAAATGAAAAATATGACCCTACACAGAACTTTTAGAGGATGCATGTGTGGTACAAAGTTGTATGATATTAAACTGAAACACTGAAAAATGTGGAAATTCAAACTGCCAAAATTAACGATGTAAACAAAGGAAATATATAAAGCAAATACCTTTCTCTGTTAGCTCTCTTCTCTTCTTTCATCTCCTCTCTTCTTCTTTCTCTCTCTTCATATCTCTTCCTCGCCTCAAGGGCTCTTACTAAGACTCCATGATACCTTCTTCTTTCACGCTCCTAACAACAAGAGCAAGGAGTGAAGATATTAATAACATAAAAATGTGATATTAACAACCAGCATAAACTGATGTATTAATAATAAAAAAAAAAATCATTCTGCTGCTCAGTAATCCTTACTCACACGTCTATACAATTTCTTAACAGAAAACTGAGCCTTGTTGGAGTATTATCCCTATGTTTCCTCAGGAAAATGTTTAGTATTGCCAAAGGAAGATCAGTCCAAAAACTTTTCTCAAAATTTACAGCATTTCACGAAATATAGGAAATATCATTTCTAAACAGGCCCAAACTTCTAATAATCTTCTCCATGGGTTTCAGATATCTTAATGTTATTGCTGGTCATAATCAAAATTCCATGAACATAAAACTATGATTAGAATATAGTATATGCAGAAGAGAGTTGTTATAGATGATAATGATATCTAATAAAAGTGGAAAACATATGCGATTTGGATACCTAATCAAAGCAACAAAGGGCATAATGTAATAAAAACAGGAATTTTCAAGAAGTTTTGTAGCACAGTGATACAAACTAAAAGATATAATCCAAGTAATATGAATTATGAGAAAGCACTTGTTAATATAAATAATTCCTTGGCATGGACGAAGCATCAAACTGGGGAAGTGCAATGTGCTTTCAAAAGAGTTGACATAAAGGATGTGTGAATCAGATGATTGCTCCAAAGAATTTGTATGAGAAATACAGAAACAGAAGGATCTGTACGTGGCACTTATGGATATGGAAAAAGCATATGACAGGGCTGATAGAAATGCTCTGTGGAAGGTGTTACCAATTCATGATGTGGGAGGAAAGCTACTAGAAGCAGTGAGCTTTTCTCAAGGGAGTAAGGCAAGTATGCAAGGGGAAAGGGAGGAGGGGGAGTAGTTCCATGTGAAAGTGGGTCTACATCAGGGAGTTTGTGATGTCAATATCAATGTTTAGTCTGTTTATGGATGGGGTGGTGGGGAAGATGAATGTGAGGGTCTTGGAGAGAGGGGCACATCTGCAATATGTTTGGAGTAAGGGGTCCTGAGAGATTAGTCACTCTGTTTGTTGATGACATGGCACTAGTGGCTAATCTAAATGAAAATGTAAATTTCAAAAAACTGAGAGTAAACATGAATAAAAACAAAGATATTAGGCTTAAAAGTGGAGACACAGGTTAGTCAATGTGAGTTTGAATGGAGAGAAATTCGAGAAAGTGCAGTGTTTCACATACCTGGGATGGCCAGGGCAAAATATGGAATCATGAGAGATACAGTGAGCCACAGGGTGGGTGACTAATGTAAGGTCCATTGTGCACTGAAAAGCATGTGAAAAGAGAGGGGGTGGGGTGGCATCAAGAATGGATGAAGGCAAGCAAGTATGAGCATGTACATGTGTATATACATGTATGACTGTTCATGTGCATGTATATGTGTGCATATGTAAGGGTATGAGTGTGTATGTATATATGTGTGTTTAGAGTGGAAGTGTCTTTCTTTGTCTGTTTCCTGGCACTATCTCGCTGATGCGGGGAAACGGTGATTAAATACAATAAAAAAAATAAATATAAATGTATATTCATTTTTATACATTTATTATACTTTGTCGGTGTCTCCTGCGTTAGCGAGGTAGTGCAAGGCAAGAGACGAAAGAATGGCCCAATCCCCCCACATACACATGTATATACATACATGCCCACACACACACATATACATACTGATACATTTCAACATATACAAACATATACACACACAGACATATACATATGTACACATGTACATATACTTGCTGCCCTTATTCAATTCCATCACCACCCCACTACACATGAAATAGCATCTCCCCCTCCAACCATGAGGTATCGCTAAGAAAAGACAAAAGGACAATTCTTTCACATGCAGTTTCTAACTGTCATGTGTAATGCACTGAAACCACAGCTCCCTTTCCACATCCAAGCCCCACAAAACTTTCCATGGTTTACCCCAAATGCTTCACATACCCTGTTCAATCCAGTGACAGCACATCAACCCCGGAGTACCACATCGTTTCAATTCACTCTACTCCTTGCACGCCTTTCACCCTCCTGTATGCTCAGGCCCTAATTGCTCAAAATCTTTTTCACTCTATCTTTCTGCCTCCAATTTGGTCTTCCACTTCTACTTGTTCCCTCCACCTCTAACACATACATCCTCTTGTCAATCTTTCCTAACTCATTCTCTCCATGTGTCCAACCATTTCAATACACCATCTTCTGTTCTCTCAACCACACTCTTTTTATTACTATACATCTCTCTTACCCTTTCATTACTTACTTGATCAAACCACCTCACACCATATACTGTCCTCAAACATCTCATTTCCAACACAGTTCCACAAATTCAACGCTTCCAGATCCTTCACCCCCTCCCCCACCCTGGGACTCACTTCCGCTTCCATGGTTCCATCCGCTGCCAAATCCACTCCCAGATATCTAAAAACACTTCACTTCCCTCAGTTTCACTCCATTCAAACTTACCTCCCAAATGACTTGTCCCTCAACCCTACTGAACCTAATAACCTTACCCTTATTCACGTTTACTCTCAGCTTTCTTCTTTCATACACTTTACCATATATATATGTGTGTATATATATATATATATATATATATATATATATATATATATATATATATATATATATATATATATATATATATTTACCCTGGGGATAGGGGAGAAAGAATACTTCCCACGTATTCCCTGCGTGTCGTAGAAGGCGACTAAAAGGGGAGGGAGCGGGCGGCTGGAAATCCTCCCCTCTCATTTTTTTTAATTTTCCAAAAGAAGGAACAGAGAATTGGGCCAGGTGAGGGTATTCCCTCAAAGGCCCAGGCCTCTGTTCTTAACACTACCTCGCTAATGCGGGAAATGGCGAATAGTTTGAAAGAAAAGAAAGAATATATATATATATATATATATATATATATATATATATATATATATATATATATATATATATATATATATGGGGATAAGAGTGAGTGCTCAAATTACAGAGGTATAAGTTTGTTGAGTATTCCTGGGAAATTGTATGGGAGGTTATTGATTGAGAGGGTGAAGGCATGCACAGAGCATCAGATTGGGGAAGAGAAGTGTGGTTTCAGAAGTGGTAGAGGATGTGCGGATCAGGTGTTTGCTTTGAAGAATGTATGTGAGAAATACTTAGAAAAGCAAATGGATTTGTATGTAGCATTTATGGATCTGGAGAAGGCATATGATAAGAGTTGATAGAGATGCTCTGTGGAAGGTACTAAGAATATATGGTGTGGGAGGCAAGTTGTTAGAAGCAGTGAAAAGTTTTTATCGAGGATGTGAGGCATGTGTACGTGTAGGAAGAGAGGAAAGTGATTGGTTCTCAGTGAATGTAGGTTTGCGGCAGGGGTGTGTGATGTCTCCATGGTCGTTTAATTTGTTTATGGATGGGGTTGTTAGGGAGGTGAATGCAAGAGTTTTGGAAAGAGGGGCAAGTATGCAGTCTGTTGGGGATGAGAGAGCTTGGGAAGTGAGTCAGTTGTTGTTCGCTGATGATACAGCGCTGGTGGCTGATTCATGTGAGAAACTGCAGAAGCTGGTGACTGAGTTTGGTAAACAAATTTAACAACCATGGAGATTTCACACACCCCTGCTGCAAACTAACATTCACTGAGAACCGATCACTTTCCTCTCTTCCCACTCGTACACATGCCTTACATCCTCGATAAAAACTTTTCACTGCTTCTAACAACTTACCTCCCACACCATATATTCTTAATACCTTCCACAGAGCATCTCTATCAACTCTTATCATATGCCTTCTGCAGATCCATAAATGCTACATAAAATCCATTTGCTTTTCTAAGTATTTCTCACATACATTCTTCAAAGCAAACACCTGATCCACACATCCTCTATATATCTTCACCTTCGCCTCCATGAGACAATGATCAGACATCCCTCCAGTTGCCCCTCTCAGCACATTAACATCCAAAAGTCTCTCTTTTACCCGCCTGTCAATTAACACATAATCCAATAACGCTCTCTGGCCATCTCTTCTACTTACATACGTATACTTATGTGTATCTCTCTTTTTAAATTAGGTATTCCCAATCACCAGTCCTTTTGAGCACATAAATCTACAAGCTCCTCACTATTTCCACTTACACCCCATGTACACCAATTATTCCCTCAGCTGCCACATTACTCACCTTTCCATTCAAATCACCCATCACTATACCCACCTTTCCATTCAAATCACCCATCACTATAACCCAGTCTCATGCATCAAAACTACTAACACACTCACTCAGCTGCTCCCAAAACACTTGTCTCTCATGATCTTTCTTCTCATACCCAGGTGTAAATGCACCAATAATCACCTATCTCTCTCCATCCACTTTCAGTTTTACCCATGCCAATCTAGAGTTTACTTTCTTACACTCTATCACATACTCTCAACACTCATGTCTCAGGAGTAGTGCTACTCCTTCCCTTGCTCTTGTCCTCTCACAAATATATATATATATATATATATATATATATATACATATATTTTTTTTTCTTTTTTTTTTTGCTTTGTCGCTGTCTCCCGCGTTTGCGAGGTAGCGCAGGGAAACAGACGAAAGAAATGGCCCAACCCACCCCCATACATATGTATATACATACGTCCACACACGCAAACATACATACCTACACAGCTTTCCATGGTTTACCCCAGACGCTTCACATGCCTTGATTCAATCCACTGACAGCAAGTCAACCCCAGTATACCACATCGCTCCAATTCACTCTATTCCTTGCCCTCCTTTCACCCTCCTGCATGTTCAGGCCCCGATCACACAAAATCTTTTTCACTCCATCTTTCCACCTCCAATTTGGTCTCCCTCTTCTCCTCGTTCCCTCCACCTCCGACACATATATTCTCTTGGTCAATCTTTCCTCACTCATTCTCTCCATGTGCCCGAACCATTTCAAAACACCCTCTTCTGCTCTCTCAACCACGCTCTTTTTACTTCCACACATCTCTCTTACCCTTACGTTACTTACTCGATCAAACCACCTCACACCACACATTGTCCTCAAACATCTCATTTCCAGCACATCCATCCTCCTGCGCACAACTCTATCCATAGCCCACACCTCGCAACCATACAACATTGTTGGAACCACTATTCCTTCAAACATACCCATTTTTGCTTTCCGAGATAATGTTCTCGACTTCCACACATTCTTCAAGGCTCCCAGGATTTTCGCCCACTCCCCCACCCTATGATCTACTTCCGCTTCCATATATATATATATATATATATATATATATATATATATATATATAATATATTTGGACGATTTTTGCAGGGAAAAAATGCAATTGAGTGGGAGATGTATAAAAGAGAGAGACAGGAGGTCAAATGAAGGGTGCAAGAGGTGAAAAAGAGGGCAAATGAGAGTTGGGGTGAGAGAGTATCATTAAATTTTAGGGAGAATAAAAAGATGTTCTGCTTCCCATATTAGAAAGTTAATACAAGGAGGGGAGGATTTCTGGCCCCCCGCTCCCGTCCCCTCTAGTCGCTTTCTACGACACGTCTGTTTCCTTGCGCTACCTCGCAAATGCGGGACACAGCGGCAAAAAAAAAAAAAAAAAAAAAAAAAAAAAAAAATGTTCTGGAAGGAGGTAAATAAAGTGCGTAAGACAAGGGAGCAAATGGGAACTTCAGTGAAGGGCGCTAATGGGGAGGTGATAACAAGTAGTGGTGATGTGAGAAGGAGATCGAGTGAGTATTTTGAAGGTTTGTTGAATGTGTTTGATGATAGAGTGGCAGATATAGGGTGTTTTGGTCAGGGTGGTGTGCAAAGTGAGAGGGTTAGGGAAAATGATTTGGTAAACAGAGAAGAGGTAGTAAAAGCTTTGCGGAAGATGAAAGCCGGCAAGGCAGCAGGTTTGGATGGTATTGCAGTGGAATCTATTAAAAAAGGGGGTGACTGCATTGCTGACTGGTTGGTAAGGTTATTTAATGTATGTATGACTCATGGTGAGGTGCCTGAGGATTGGCGGAATGCGTGCATAGTGCCATTGTACAAAGGCAAAGGGGATAAGAGTGAGTGCTCAAATTACAGAGGTATAAGTTTGTTGAGTATTCCTGGTAAATTATATGGGAGGGTATTGATTGAGAGGGTGAAGGCATGTACAGAGCATCAGATTGGGGAAGAGCAGTGTGGTTTCAGAAGTGGTAGAGGATGTGTGGATCAGGTGTTTGCTTTGAAGAATGTATGTGAGAAATACTTAGAAAAGCAAATGGATTTGTATGTAGCATTTATGGATCTGGAGAAGGCATATGATAGAGTTGATAGAGATGCTCTGTGGAAGGTTTTAAGAATATATGGTGTGGGAGGCAAGTTGTTAGAAGCAGTGAAAAGTTTTTATCGAGGATGTAAGGCATGTGTACGTGTAGGAAGAGAGGAAAGTGATTGGTTCTCAGTGAATGTAGGTTTGCAGCAGGGGTGTGTGATGTCTCCATGGTTGTTTAATTTGTTTATGGATGGGGTTGTTAGGGAGGTAAATGCAAGAGTTTTGGAAAGAGGGGCAAGTATGAAGTCTGTTGTGGATAAGAGAGCTTGGGAAGTGAGTCAGTTGTTGTTCGCTGATGATACAGCGCTGGTGGCTGATTCATGTGAGAAACTGCAGAAGCTGGTGACTGAGTTTGGTAAAGTGTGTGAAAGAAGAAAGTTAAGAGTAAATGTGAATAAAAGCAAGGTTATTAGGTACAGTAGGGTTGAGGGTCAAGTCAATTGGGAGGTAAGTTTGAATGGAGAAAAACTGGAGGAAGTAAAGTGTTTTAGATATCTGGGAGTGGATCTGGCAGCGGATGGAACCATGGAAGCGGAAGTGAGTCATAGGGTGGGGGAAGGGGGCGAAAATCCTGGGAGCCTTGAAGAATGTGTGGAAGTCGAGAACATTATCTCGGAAAGCAAAAATGGGTACGTTTGAAGGAATAGTGGTTCCAACAATGTTGTATGGTTGCGAGGCGTGGGCTATGGATAGAGTTGTGCGGAGGAGGGTGGATGTGCTGGAAATGAGATGTTTGAGGACAATGTGTTGTGTGAGGTGGTTTGATTGATTAAGTAATGTAAGGGTAAGAGAGATGTGTGGAAATAAAAAAAAGCGTGGTTGAGAGAGCAGAAGAGGGTGTTTTGAAATGGTTTGGGCACATAGAGAGAATGAGTGAGGAAAGACTGACCAAGAGGATATATGTGTCGGAGGTGGAGGGAACGAGGAGAAGTGGAAGACCAAATTGGAGGTGGAAAGATGGAGTGAAAAAGATTTTGAGTGATCGGGGCCTGAAGATGCAGGAGGGTGAAAGGCGGGCAAGGAATAGAGTGAATTGGATCGATGTGGTATACCGGGGTTGACATGCTGTCAGTGGATTGAATCAGGGCATGTGAAGCATCTGGGGCAAACCATGGAAAGTTGTGTGGGGCCTGGATGTGGAAAGGGAGCTGTGGTTTCGGGCATTATTGCATGACAGCTAGAGACTGAGTGTGAACGAATGGGGCCTTTGTTGTCTTTTCCTAGCGCTACCTTGCACACATGAGGGGGGAGGGGGATGGCATTCCATGTGTGGCAAGGTGGCGATGGGAATGAATAAAGGCAGACAGTGTGAATTGTGTGCATGGGTATATATATATATATATATGTGTCTATGTGTGTATATATATATATGTGTACATTGAGATGTATAGGTATGTATATTTGCATGTGTGGACGTGTATGTATATACATGTGTATGGGGGTGGGTTGGGCCATTTCTTTCGTCTGTTTCCTTGCGCTACCTCGCAAACGTGGGAGACAGCGACAAAGCAAAATAATAATCTTTTCTTTTTTTCAAACTACTCGCCATTTCCCGCATCAGCGAGGTAATAATAATAATAACAATAATATATACATATCCTTCCTTCATACTATTCGCCATTTCCCGCATTAGGGAGGTTGCGTTAAGAACAGAGGACTGGGCCTTTGAGGGTATATCCTCATTCGGCCCCCTTCTCTGTTCCTCCTTTTGGAAAACTAAAAAAAGTGCACTTTCGTGTAATAATCATATCATCAGGGGAGACACAAGAGAGAAATATAACAGCCAGTTGATATACATCGAAGAGACGAAGCTAGGACGCCATTTGTTCTGTTTTGGACAATCACATGTTTACCAAATGGCGTCCTAGCTTCGTCTCTTCGATGTATATCATCTGACTGTTATATTTCTCTCTTGTATCTCCCCTGAGGATGTGATTATTACATGAAAGTGCACTTGGGAACTTATCGTGATTCCTTTTCCCCGTGGACTCATAGTAATATCTTGATCACGCGCAAAATTGTGATCCTTTCCAATATATATATATATATATATATATATATATATATATATATATATATATATGTTTCCCATTTTAGAAAGTTGAAATCCAAGGAAAGGGAGGATTTCTGGTCCCCCGCTCCCGTCCCCTCTAGTCGCCTTCTACGACACGTGAGGAATGCGTGGGAAGTATTCTTTCTCCCCTATCCCCAGGGATAATATATATATATATATATATATATATATATATATATATATTATTTATTATTATTATACTTTGTCGCTGTCTCCCGCGTTTGCGAGGTAGCGCAAGGAAACAGACGAAAGAAATGGCCCAACCCCCCCATACACATGTATATACATACGTCCACACACGCAAATATACATACCTACACAACTTTCCATGATTTACCCCAGACGCTTCACATGCCTTGATTCAATCCACTGACAGCACGTCAACCCCGGTATACCACATCGCTCCAATTCACTCTATTCCTTGCCCTCCTTTCACCCTCCTGCACGTTCAGGCCCCGATCACACAAAATCTTTTTCACTCCATCTTTCCACCTCCAATTTGGTCTCCCTCTTCTCCTCGTTCCCTCCACCTCCGACACATATATCCTCTTGGTCAATCTTTCCTCACTCATTCTCTCCATGTGCCCAAACCACTTCAAAACACCCTCTTCTGCTCTCTCAACCACGCTCTTTTTATTTCCACACATCTCTCTTACCCTTACGTTACTCACTCGATCAAACCACCTCAAACCACACATTGTCCTCAAACATCTCATTTCCAGCACATCCATCCTCCTGCGCACAACTCTATCCATAGCCCACGCCTCGCAACCATACAACATTGTTGGAACCACTATTCCTTCAAACATACCCATTTTTGCTTTCCGAGATAATGTTCTCGACTTCCACACATTCTTCAAGGCCCCCAGAATTTTTGCCCCCTCCCCCCCCTATGACCCACTTCCGCTTTCCATGGTTCCACCCGCTGCAGATCCACTCCCAGATATCAAAAAACACTTCACTTCCTCCAGTTTTTCTCCATTCAAACTCACCCCCCAAAATTTGACTTGACCCTCAACCCTACTGTACCTAAAACCCTTGCTCTTATTCACATTTACTCTTAACTTTCTTCTTCCACACATTTTACCAAACTCAGTCACCAGCTTTTTTTTTTTTTTTTTTTTTCAAAAGAAGGTTACCAAGAAAGTGATCCAGGTGAGGATATTCCTCAAAGGCCCATCCTCTGTCTTAACGCTACCTCGCTATCGCTGGAAATAGCAGATAGTATGAAAAAAAAAGAAAAATATTTTATCATTATTAGATAATATATATATATATATATATATAATATATATATATATATATATTATTTTTTTATTTTTTTTTTTTTTTTTTTATACTTTGTCGCTGTCTCCCGCGTTTGCGAGGTAGCGAAAGGGAAACAGACGAAAGAAATGGCCCAACCCCCCCCCATACACATGTACATACACACGTCCACACACACAAATATACATACCTACACAGCTTTCCATGGTTTACCCCGGACGCTTCACATGCCTTGATTCAATCCACTGACAGCACGTCAACCCCTGTATACCACATCGCTCCAATTCACTCTATTCCTTGCCCTCCTTTCACCCTCCTGCATGTTCAGGCCCCGATCACACAAAATCTTTTTCACTCCATCTTTCCACCTCCAATTTGGTCTCCCTCTTCTCCTCGTTCCCTCCACCTCCGACACATATATCCTCTTGGTCAATCTTTCCTCACTCATTCTCTCCATGTGCCCAAACCATTTTAAAACACCCTCTTCTGCTCTCTCAACCACGCTCTTTTTATTTCCACACATCTCTCTTACCCTTACGTTACTTACTCGATCAAACCACCTCACACCACACATTATCCTCAAACATCTCATTTCCAGCACATCCATCCTCCTGCGCACAACTCTATCCATAGCCCACGCCTCGCAACCATACAACATTGTTGGAACCACTATTCCTTCAAACATACCCATTTTTGCTTTCCGAGATAATGTTCTCGACTTCCACACATTCTTCAAGGCCCCCAGAATTTTTGCCCCCTCCCCCACCCTATGATCCACTTCCGCTTCCATGGTTCCATCCGCTGCCAGATCCACTCCCAGATATCTAAAACACTTCACTTCCTCCAGTTTTTCTCCATTCAAACTCACCTCCCAATTGACTTGACCCTCAACCCTACTGTACCTAATAACCTTGCTCTTATTCACATTTACTCTTAACTTTCTTCTTCCACACACTTTACCAAACTCAGTCACCAGCTTTTTTTTTTTTTTTTTTTTCAAAAGAAGGAACAGAGAAGAGGTCCAGGTGAGGATATTCCCTCAAAGGCCCAGTCCTCTGTTCTTAACGCTACCTCGCTATCGCGGGAAATAGCGAATAGTATGAAAAAAAAAAAAAAATATATATATATATATATATATATATATATATATATATATATATATATATATATATATATATTTTTTTTTTTTTTTTTTTTTTTTTTTTTTATACTTTGTCGCTGTCTCCCGCGTTTGCGAGGTAGCGCAAGGAAACAGACGAAAGAAATGGCCCAACCCCACCATACACATGTATATACATACGTCCACACACGCAAATATACATACCTACACAACTTTCCATGATTTACCCCAGACGCTTCACATGCCTTGATTCAACCCACTGACAGCACGTCAACCCCGGTATACCACATCGCTCCAATTCACTCTATTCCTTGCCCTCCTTTCACCCTCCTGCATGTTCAGGCCCCGATCACACAAAATCTTTTTCACTCCATCTTTCCACCTCCAATTTGGTCTCCCACTTCTCCTCGTTCCCTCCACCTCCGACACATATATCCTCTTGGTCAATCTTTCCTCACTCATTCTCTCCATGTGCCCAAACCACTTCAAAACACCCTCTTCTGCTCTCTCAACCACGCTCTTTTTATTTCCACACATCTCTCTTACCCTTACGTTACTCACTCGATCAAACCACCTCAAACCACACATTGTCCTCAAACATCTCATTTCCAGCACATCCATCCTCCTGCGCACAACTCTATCCATAGCCCACGCCTCGCAACCATACAACATTGTTGGAACCACTATTCCTTCAAACATACCCATTTTTGCTTTCCGAGATAATGTTCTCGACTTCCACACATTCTTCAAGGCCGCCAGAATTTTCGCCCCCTCCCCCACCCTATGATCCACTTCCGCTTCCATGGTTCCATCCGCTGCCAGATCCACTCCCAGATATCTAAAACACTTCACTTCCTCCAGTTTTTCTCCATTCAAACTCACCTCCCAATTGACTTGACCCTCAACCCTACTGTACCTAATAACCTTGCTCTTATTCACATTTACTCTTAACTTTCTTCTTCCACACACTTTACCAAACTCAGTCACCAGCTTTTTTTTTTTTTTTTTTTCCAAAAGAAGGAACAGAGAAGAGGTCCAGGTGAGGATATTCCCTCAAAGGCCCAGTCCTCTGGTCTTAACGCTACCTCGCTATCGCGGGAAATAGCGAATAGTATGAAAAAAAAAAAAAAAAATATATATATATATATATATATATATATATATATATATATATTTCTTTTCTTTTAAACTATTTGCCATTTCCTGCGTTAGCGAGGTAGCGTTAAGAACAGAGGACTGGGCCTTTTTTGGAATATCCTCACCTGGCCCCCTCTGTTCCTTCTTTTGGGAAAAAAAAAAAAAAAAAAAAAAAACGAAAGGGGAGGATTTCCAGCCCCCCGCTCCCTCCCCTTTTAGTCGCCTTCTACGACACGCAGGGAATACGTGGGAAGTATTCTTAATCCCCTATCCCCAGGGATATATATATATATATATATATATATATAAGTGTGTGGAAGAAGAAAGTTAAGAGTAAATTTGAATAAGAGCAAGGTTATTAGGTACAGTAGGGTTGAGGGTCAAGTCAATTGGGAGGTGAGTTTGAATGGAGAAAAACTGGAGGAAGTGAAGTGTTTTAGATATCTGGGAGTGGATCTGGCAGCGGATGGAACCATGGAAGCGGAAGTGGATCATAGGGTGGGGGAGGGGGCGAAAATTCTGGGGGCCTTGAAGAATGTGTGGAAGTCGAGAACATTATCTCGGAAAGCAAAAATGGGTATGTTTGAAGGAATAGTGGTTCCAACAATGTTGTATGGTTGCGAGGCGTGGGCTATGGATAGAGTTGTGCGCAGGAGGATGGATGTGCTGGAAATGAGATGTTTGAGGACAATGTGTGGTGTGAGGTGGTTTGATCGAGTGAGTAACGTAAGGGTAAGAGAGATGTGTGGAAATAAAAAGAGCGTGGTTGAGAGAGCAGAAGAGGGTGTTTTGAAGTGGTTTGGGCACATGGAGAGAATGAGTGAGGAAAGATTGACCAAGAGGATATATGTGTTGGAGGTGAAGGGAACGAGGAGAAGAGGGAGACCAAATTGGAGGTGGAAAGATGGAGTGAAAAAGATTTTGTGTGATCGGGGCCTGAACATGCAGGAGGGTGAAAGGAGGGCAAGGAATAGAGTGAATTGGAGTGATGTGGTATACCGGGGTTGACGTGCTGTCAGTGGATTGAATCAAGGCATGGAAAGCTGTGTAGGTATGTATATTTGCGTGTGTGGACGTATGTATATACATGTGTATGGGGGTGGGTTGGGCCATTTCTTTCGTCTGTTTCCTTGCGCTACCTCGCAAACGCGGGAGACAGCGACAAAGTATAATAAGAAAAAAAAAAAATAATATATATATATATATATATATATATATATATATATATATATATATATATATATATATATATATGTGTATATATATATATATGAAAAATGTAAGAAATAATTTAGAAAACTGAAACTTCTAGCTGGAAATGAAAAATGAATATCACATAATGGTTCAACCTCTGGCTATGGAAAAGGGAAATGTATAATTTATTTACACAAACGTCAATAGTAGTTTTCATCAATTTAACCACTGTATCATACTGCCTGGTCCACTTCTTCTCTTATCATGAAACTGGAATACTGGCTTATTATAATCACCGTTTCCCACATCAGTGAGGTAGCACCAGGAAACAGACAAAGAATGGTCCATCCACTCATATATATATACATGAACACCCATACATACATACATATCAACATATATATAAATACACAGGTACACCACTGGCTATCTGGCAATCTTGGTTCCAAAGCCTTGCCGGATTGACCATTTTGCTGAACCAACCATGGTCACATAATAATAATTCATCAACACACTTCTAACCCACTAATAATACATCTCACCATGTGTCTAAAGTATTTGTCTGCACTATGCAACTGCTCAGGACCGAGGTGCTCGTGACATGAGTTTCACAAATTCGTACTCACATACTCAGCAGCTCCTTCATGGTTTGCAGACTGCTTTTCTCCACACACATTATTCATGGAAATTCCATGATGCCTCTTAAATCTTTAAAAGCCATCCTTCACTAAAGTCATGCTCATGTTGTAATTTAAGTTCTTTATAGAACAACTTAGCTTAGTCCATTATCAAGCTACCTGACAAGTCCTCTCCATCACTCCGACGCGAATGAGACCATTCCACCATCACTCGATTGTGCTAAGAATCAAACAGAATTGTGATATCACCACCAACAAGTGCAGTGTAAAGAAGGTAAATAAGCGCGCCCTACACACAATGCCATCTGTGGCTGCCCAATAAACTAGTCTGGTGGCCACGGTAATTCCAAGTTCCCTCACGTAATTTTGTCTGGACTAAAGGAGGTGCCGAACCATCAGTTGCCGGAAATTCGGCGGTGTACCTGTACATGTACATAAATACACATTCATATTTGCTTGCCTTAATCCATACATATATATACATATATATTTTTTCTACTTCTTCTTTTCATACATACATATTTCCCGTTTCCTGCATTAGCGAGGTAGCATTAAGAACAGAGGAATGAGCCTTACAGGACACAATCTTCACTTGGCCCCCTTCTCTGTTACATCTTTTGGAAAAGTAAACACTGAAGCAGAGGATTTCCAGTCCTACACTACCATCCCCTTTAGTCACCTTCAACACTATGCAGGGAATATGTAGGAAGTATGCATATACAAGGGAAGTATATATATATATATATATATATATATATATATATATATATATATATATTATCATACTTAATCGCTGTTTTCCATGTCAGTGAGGTAGAGCCAGGAAACAGATGAAGAATGGCCCATCCACTCATATACACATATATATACATAAATGCCTATACACATACATATATATACACAAATCAGCATATTCACATATATATATTCATACTTGCATGCCTTCATCCATTCCTGGCACCACCCAAACCCACAGGAAACATAGCATTATAGAAATGTGATACAATGCATTTCACTAACAGTCTGTTTTTAGTTGTGTTTTCTTTAATAAAAAATCAAAGGTAAATAAAGAATTTCTCTTTAGTTGTGTTGCCTTTAACCAAAAATCAAAGGTGAATAAAGAAAAGATCAAGAAGTTTGCCTGCAATCTGATTAAAGCAACCATTCAAAATTTAGTAAAACAGGAAACTGGGAGGTATAGAATGATTTTGATAACTGGATGAGGACTACATTATATTTTGAGAGGAATGAACAAACAAAGGAAACTGTATATACTAGAGGCCATGAACATGGGAGGAATGTTCAATCTTACAAATAAAATGAAGTGGGATAACTGTATTGTAATTTTTATGGACTTGAAAAACAAATGCTTAGAAATTTTAAGAAAGATGAAGAAATCTTCATATTGTGAAGACTCTGGTCTTTACAAAAAGAAAAACACAAATCATGAAAAGGGCATTAAATAACAGAGACAAGGACATCCACAACCCAAATGTAAGATTAAGAATAACATACACCATAATTTTTTATAAGAGTGTTCACAATTATTATAAACAATGCAAAGAGATTAGCAGCAAACAGTAGAGAAATGTTATTTAAAGACTGCACAACAGATATCAAACCAGATATTACTAAAGGTGCTGAAACAAGACCGACCAGAGAAAGTCTCAGATATAATATTCCTTAAATGATACACAGAAACAAGAAAGGAAAGAGAAGATAAGTCAAGAGGGATTTGGTAGGTAAAGTTTTTTTTAAAGAATAACAGTACAAAAACCCACATAACTATTCTAATAGCATACAATCCTTTGAAAAAATTAGATGACGTATGCCAAAAATTAATTTAAAACAACAGAAGTGCAATTAGGATGGTCAGGATAATGTACGAAAGTTATGAGAAAAGCCTTGCTCATATAGAAAAGTTCTACAGATGGGAGATTTCAGCTAACAAGATAACTGACTAGGAACACCTTTATCCACATAGAAAAGAAACATATAAGCATAAATCTTTATATATCTAGAGAAACTTTCTATTCCAGAATGTTAACTAAAGAAAAATGGTCAGAAGGACCGATACACCATCTACATCTCATTTTCAAACAGAACATCCTGTATGTACAAAACATCAACTATATAGTATCCCACTTGGGAAAAAAGTAATCCTATATAGTATCCCACTGGGGAAAAAGTAATCAAGCAATGCTGATTTCCAATATTTGTTTTGTGAGAGTAATATAAAAGACTCACATACTTGAATATCATAAAGTGATTCATGGGAGGCATCATTACAGATATACAGCTTCTTTTGGGATGTAAACTTAGACAAGTAATCCCAAATCATGTGCATGGACCAGTGTTACATGGGGCTCTCTCAGTCTATGTTGAAGAAGTCAGTAACTGGGTGCCAAAGCTGAGATACAGTAAGGGATAAGATAGGAAGATGTGGTTCAACAGATGATACAAAGAAAAGTAAACTACTACAACTAAAATGATACAGAATGCAGAGATGCAGGACAGCACTAAAAAAGGAATATAACAGTAAAAAATTAGTAATAAAATCTGAAGAAAGAAGAGAACAATGGTTAATATAATTCTATGCTGTTCAATAAATCTATCAGAATACATGAGTCACTTAAAGACAACAAACGATACCAAACAGCTAAGAAAAGTTAACCACCAGAGATAATATGATACAAAATGCGAAGCTGCAGAACACTAAAAAACAAAAGAGTAAGAAATGAGTAATGGAAATTGAAGAAAGAAGAGCACAATGGCTAATATAATTCTATGCTGTTCAATAAATCTATCAGAATTAAAGTCACATAAAAACAAATAATAAGACTTAAGGAATCGAAAGGAAGGCAGAAAGAAAACAAAAAAGTGCTTGATGCCTAGTTCTGGAGCACCAACATTAACTAAATGGGACTGCGAAGGACACATGGAGAACACAGAGACTGTCAGACATGGTATAATCATGATCAAGAGTGATCAACATCCACATATGGCACATGGCCTTGATGTATCTTTTCACTCCATGTATTTGAAGAATGTGCTCACACACTTCACAGCCAAATAAATGTCTAGAAACTCAATGAATGAGTGACTAGTGCCAAGGGACTGGAAATGAGCAAATGTCACTGATTTTCAAGTGAAGCAAATGGGAAAAAACCATGACGAGATATGTTTTGGTCTCAGTGACATGCATGGTTCATAAAATAATAGGAAAGATATATTTATTAGATGGAAAGTGAATAACTTAACAAAGTACCTAAGTGAAATGCAGCATGTGCTGATAAGGAAGAGGTCATGCATAACACATCTTAAAGACTTCTATGATGGATTAATCATTAATCGAGGTAAATATGGGCATCCAGACTTGTAGTTTCTTGAATTGCCAAAGGCATCCATCACTGTTTCACACAAGAGATTGGAAAAAGAAAATTCAAGGAAACAGAGGACACAACAGTCAGATGCATTTTCAAACTTAATTTAAAAACCCAACAATGTCAAGAGGGGTTCAGCCTTGGGATTACTGCTATTCATTATCTAAGTAAACTACAGAAATTACTAGAGGGACTCAGATCGTATCTGAATATATTTGCAAATGATATCAAAAAGAAGATAAGGAGTTTTCAATATGGTGAAAATTTACAAAGACACCTAAACAGACTTCAGCTTTAGTTGCATAAATGGTTTATGAAATACAGTTCCACCAAATGTAGAGATCATGACAGTAAAGTAATGAGCCCAGGTTATGATTTATCATTAGGCTTGGAGAAAATCACAGGACTCTGCAAGTGAAGGGGGGACTTAGGGATTTACTTTATACCCAACTTGTCACCAAAAATCAATTTAAGAGATGTTAAGAAAATTAAATATATACTGGTTAACATTAATACTGCCTTTAGATATAAGGAGGAATATGTCAAAAATATATATTCATTTTACATATTAAACCCACAGTAGAGTATGCATCACCAGTTTGATCACCTCATGTTTAGAAACATACACATACAGTAAAGAAAGTCCAACAGCAGGCAACAAAGATTGTACCTGAAGTAAGGGAGCTGAACTACAGGGAGAGGATAGCGGCCATAGACTTGCCCACGCTGGAAGAGAGATGGAGAAAGGGAGACATGATTACAACCTTTAAGTTTCTAAAATTGATTTGACAATGTTGACATTGAACAGATGTTTTAAAAAGGGAGAAGCAGATCAAGTAGATGACACAACAAAACACTTCGCAAGAGATGAGTCAGAAAATATTGAAGAAATTTAGCTGCAGGAACAAGGAGGTGGAGGAACAGATATAGCTAGTTGAAGGGGGGAGAGAGAGAGAGAGAGAGAGAGAGAGAGAGAGAGAGAGAGAGAGAGAGAGAGAGAGAGAGAGACAAAAAAATCTGATGGAAAACACACACGTGCACACACACACACACACACTGTGCTATGAGCATCTCCAAGGCAGTAGTTAAATATATGACCAACCAGCGAACAGGCCTAGGTTTGACTCTCAAACAGGGTAATTAGCTCTAAGACGACCCGGTGCCAGTTCATTCCCCTTTTGGGACAGGGTAGATGAATAAGTATCTGGTGTAAGCTGGATTATGTGTTTGTATACACATGTTTAAGACAGAATGTTGAAGAGGTAACATGAGTGTAAAAATTCCCTTCCTATGAATACAGATAGTTGTAAACACACACACACTCACACATATTATGCCTGATTGGAAATACCATCTTCCCACAAAGTGTCACCTTCAGTGAATTTAATTGTGAAAGAGATGTACATATCATATATCTTTACCAGAGAACCAGTAACTCAGTCAGTGACACTCAATTTAAAAACCTATGTCACAGGTGTGGTTGCCTCCGCGCAAACAACATGACAATGACATATTCTCTGGTCCTCTGATCTTTAAAGTTCCTCGAAGGTCAGAGGGGCAATCGCCTAGCATAAACACCAAGACTAATCTCAACTGATCGATATCCTCCATAATGATCATTTTGTATCAACCAGTACTCATACAGAAACCAGAATTGTCCTATACCTACTACAGCTTGTACCTCTTTAATTTGGCAACCTTGGGACCTGGCCACAGCTGGATCACAGAAAATGCCAGAAAACAGAAATTGACCCTTAAGTCATACATAGTTCATGATCCGATCTCACAGTAACCATGCAAAGTCTAATTAGTTAATCATCTAACTTTTTTCAGTAACTCCACCTTTTTAAGCATAGATAATGATTTAAGCTTACACTTATTAACACCAGCACCACCTTATGTGTCTCCTGGTCCCTTGGACAACATCCTGAAGGGCTAAATTTAATACAGGTGAATATAAGAAATCAACAGGACTGTTAATTACCTTGGCTGCAGTGTAAACAGATTTTAGCACCTTAGTGCTGCTAATAGCACTGCCCTAATAACTAACAGCGGCAGATTCAAAACATGTCAGACCATAGGAGTTGCCAGACCAAAGAGAACCAGATTAGAGAGGTACAACCTGTACTGTAAATGTTATAAACAATCCATGAACATAGGTAAGCAAGCAAACAGATTACTTTTCTCATAGTTATGAGTATGTCAACGTCTGTATTACTGTATGCAACCATGAATATATTCATTACTTAATGTTCACCATTATATACATTATGTATGTTACCACAGCTTTATTGCAGCTCAACAAGTAATCAACTTTACATCATTGATGTTCATAATCAATTGAATAATATGTATATCTACACAATACTACTGCAATTCAGCAAGAATGTAAATTTACATAATGTAATGTTCAACTAATCACCACTAAATGTACAATGTATAAACCATAAAATTTTCTCTGTAAAACTTCCTGTACAATGCATATAAACTTTATTCATGTGCTTATCCATGCACTTATTCTTTCTTTATTCACTCTTTATTTTACTTATAAAAAATGACACAGACACATACACAAAGTTTTTTTCAGTGAGAAATGGTAAGAAAGAATCAAGAGATGAGTGGATGTAATTTCTATTCTAATATTATCAGTAAGCCCTTGATATTGTTCTTTATGGATGATTGAAAACAAGTTGAATATCCCAAAGGGTTTCAGAAAGGTACTGTAAAATGGGATTGATGACCAACTGGAATCCTATAACAAACAGCAAAATACGAAACTGGGTAAGTGTGCTGTCTAGAATGATTGAGAGAGACATTTCTTCATAAAAGAGTGATGGATGGGAAGCAGGTAGGCAATGATAAAGTAAATACAGGCAACATATGAAAAATCAGCTCCCTATGAGAGACGTGTGAAATCAAGAGGTGGGGCTCCACACCATACAGCTCCTTCCTATACAAAATATCAATAATCATATACACAAATACATGTTCTCCTTCTCTCTTTCTCTCTCTCTCACACAAGGTAATTAGTCTTACTGACTGTGAGTCAGCACTGTCTCATCCGGGGTCAGGCCCACATGGGTTCAAATCCTGGGTGTGACAGTCAACCCACACCCAACTAATGTTAATCCTCCCCTTGGGGGTGGTTGGGTGGTTGATAAATGGGTACCTGGCTTAGGCTGGCATATATATAGGAGAGATAGAATACTTCCCATGTATTCCTGCATGTCGTAGAAGGTGACTAAAAGGGGAGGGACCAGGGGGGCTGGAAATCCTCCCCTCTCATTTTCAATTTTCCAAAAGAAAGGAGAGAGTAGGGGGCAAGTGAGGATATTCCCTCAAAGGCTCAGTCCTCTGTTCTTGGTGCTACCTTGCTAATGCATGTCGTAGAAAGTGACTAAAAGGGGAGGGACCAGGGGACCTGGAAATCCCCCCCCCCCTCTCATTTTTAATTTTCCAAAAGAAAGAAGAGAGTAGGGGGCAAGTGAGGATATTCCCTCAAAGGCTCAGTCCTCTGTTCTTGGCGCTACCTCGCTAAAGCGAAAATGGCGAATAGTATGAAAAATATTTTTTTTTATTTTGCTTTGTCGCTGTCTCCCACGTTTGCGAGGTAGCGCAAGGAAACAGACGAAAGAAATGGCCCAACCCACCCACATACACATGTATATACATACACGTCCACACATGCAAATATACATACCTATACATCTCAACGTATACATATATATACACACACACAGACATATACATATATACACATGTACATAATTCCTACTGTCTGCCTTTATTCATTCCCATCGCCACCCCACCACACATGAAATAACAACCCCCTCCCCCCTCATGTGCACGAGGTAGCACTAGGAAGACAACAAAGGCCCTATTCGTTCACACTCAGTCTCTAGCTATTATGTAATAATGCACCGAAACCACAGCTCCGTTTCCACATCCAGGCCCCACAGAACTTTCCATGGTTTACCCCAGACGCTTCACATGCCCTGGTTCAATCCATTAACAGCACGTTGACCCCAGTATACCACATCATTCCAATTCACTCTATTCCTTGCACGCCTTTCATGCTCCTGCTTGTTCAGGCCCCGATCACTCAGAATCTTTTTCACTCCACCTTTCCACCTCCAATTTGGTCTCCCACTTCTCCTTGTTCCCTCCACCTCTGACACATATATCCTCTTGGTCAATCTTTCCTCACTCATTCTCTCCATGAGACTAAACCATTTCAAAACACCCTCTTCTGCTCTCTTAACCACACTTTTTTTATTACCACACATATCTCTTACCCTTTCATTACATACTCAATCAAAACACCTCACACCACATATTGTCCTCAAACATCTCATTTCCAACACATCCACCCTCCTCCGCACAACTCTAACTATAGCCCACGCCTCGCAACCACATAACATTGTTGGAACCACTATTCCTTCAAACATACCCATTTTTGCTTTCTGAGATAACGTTCTCACCTTCCACACATTCTTCAATGCTCCCTGAACTTTCGCCCCCTCCCCCACCCTATGACTCACCTCTGCTTCCATGGTTCCATCAGCTGCCAAATCCACTCCCAGAAATCTAAAACACTTCACTTCCTCCAGTTTTTCTCCATTCAAATGTACCTCCCAATTGACTTGTCCCTCAACCCTACTGTACCTAATTACCTTACTCTTATTCGCATTTACTCTCAGCTTTCTTCTTTCACACACTTTACTGAACTCAGTCACCAGTTTCTGCAGTTTCTCACCCAAATCAACCACCAGCGCTGTATCATCAACGAAAGAACAACTGACTCACTTCCCAAGCTCTCTCATCCACAACAGACTGCATACTTACCCCTCTCTCCAAAACTCTTGCATTCATCTCCCGAACATCCCCATCCATAAACAAATTAAACAACCATGGAGACCACGCACCCCTGCTACAAACAGACATTCACTGAGAACCAATCACTTTCCTCTCTTCTTACTCGTACACATGCCTTACATCCTCGATAAAAACTTTTCACTGCTTCTAGCAACTTGCCTCCTACACCATATACTCTTAATACCTTCCACAAAGCATCTCTATCAACTCTATCATATGCCTTCTCCAGGTCCATAAATGCTACCTACAAATCCATTTATTTTTCTAAGTATTTCTCATATACATTCTTCAAAGCAAACACCTGATCCACACATCCTCAACCACTTCTGAAACCACACTGTTCTTCCCCAATCTGATGCTCTGTACATGCCTTCACCCTCTCGATCAATACCCTCCTATATAATTTCCCAGGAATACTCAACAAACTTATACCTCTGTAATTTGAACACTCACCTTTATCCCCTTTGCCTTTGTACAATGGCACTATGAATGCATTCCGCCAATCCTCAGGCACTTCACCATGAGCCATACATACATTGAATATCCTCACAAACCAGTCAACAACACAGTCACCCCCTTTTTAATAAGTTCCATTGCAATACCATCCAAACCCACCGCCTTGCTGGCTTTCATCTTCCGCAAAACTTTCACTACATCTTCTCAATTTACCAAATCATTCTCCCTGACCCACTCACTTCGCACACCACCTCGACCAAAACAACCTGTATCTGTCACTCTATCATCTAACACATTCAACAA